>NW_004444081.1:6976229-6977502 GCF_000243295.1 Trichechus manatus latirostris
GGGGCAGCTTCTGTCCAGAGGTGAGATGGGAAGGCAGAGAGAGTTAGGAGCTGGTTGAATGTTCATGGGGAATCAGGGGCGGAGGGGAGGAGTATGCTGTTGCAGAATAGGGTGAGCATTTGGGGTCTTATAACAATGTATGTAAAAAAAAAAAAATTTGTATGGGAGACTAACTTGAAATGTAAACTTCATTTAATTACAACAATAAAAAAAAAAACTAAAAAACCAGGGAAAATAAATAAATAAATAAAAACCCAAGAAAATGTTTACACACAGAAAAAAACAATCTTTGATAGTTACAAGGGGGAAAGGGGAATAACTAACTAGATAGTAGACCAGTGTTAACTTTAGTGAAGGGAAAGACAACACACAACATAGGAGAAGTCAGCACAATTTGACCAAGGCAAAGTCATAGACACTTCCTAGACACATCCAAACACCTTGAGAGACCTAGTTACTGGCACTGAGGGCTAGGGGCCATGGTCTCAGGGGACATCTAGGTCAACTGGCATAACATAGTTTATAAAGAACATATTCTACATCCTACTCTGGTAGTAGCGTCTGGGGTCTTAAAAGCTTGGAAGCAACCATCTAAGATACATCTATTGGTCTCACCAAGCTTAGAGAAAAGGAGAATGAGGAAAACCAATGACAAAAGGAAAATATTAGTCCAAAAGACTAGTGGACAACATGAACCACTACCTCCACCAGCCAGAGCCCAGAAGTGCTAGATGGTGCCCAGCTACCACCACTGACCAATCTGACAAGGATCACAATAGAGGGTCCCGGACAGAGCGGAGGAAAATGTAGAACAAAATTGAAATTAAAAAAAAAACAGACTTACTGGCCTGACAAAGACTGGAGGAGCCCCTGAGACTATGGCCCATGGACTCCCTGCTAACTCAGAAATGAAGCCACGCCCAAAGTCCACCTTTAGGCAAAAGATCAGACAGGCCTATAAGACAAACAATAACACATGTGAGGAACATGTTTCTTAGTTCAGTCAAGTATATGAGACCAAATGGGCAACACCTGCCCAAAAGCAAAGATGAGAAAGCAGGAAGGGACAGGAAAAGTGGACAAATAGACATGGGGAACCCATGGTGTAAGGGAAAAGGGGGAGAACGACACGTTGAGAAGATTGATGCCAGTGTCACAAAATAATTTGTGTAAAATTTTTGAATGTGAAATTCATTTGCTCTCTAAAATTTCACCTATAGCACAATAAAATAACAAACAACAGCAAAAGAGTTCAGCTGCTAACTAAAAGGTC
>NW_004444081.1:6980718-7002167 GCF_000243295.1 Trichechus manatus latirostris
GCACAGCAGTCCAGGGACAAGGACTAGAAGGCAGAGGGGACAGGAAAGCTGGTGATAGGGAACCCAAGGTTGAGTAAGGACAGTGTTGACATGTAGTGGGGTTCTTAACCATTGTCATAGGGCAATATGTTTACTAAGTGTTTAATGAGAAACTATTTTGTTCAGTAAACCTTCATCTAAAGTTAGAATTGCAGCACAACTGGAAGAATGTAATCGACGTCACTGAATTGTACATGTAGAAATTTCTGAAGTGGTGTATCTTTGGGTATGTATATTTTCACCAAGAAAAAAAAAAGATCCTCCAAGGCCGAGAAGGGAGATTGTTGACATGTCATGGGGTTGTTAACCAATGTCATAAAACAATATGCATACTGACTGTTTAATGAGGAACTATTTGTTCTGTAAACCTTCACCTAAAGTACAATAAAAAATTTAAAAAAACAGTATTTTCAATGAGTAAGTTGCTGGTCTTACAAAATTCTATCATGCAATCTCTGGTGTTGTTTCTATCACTAAGTTCATATTTTCCAACTACCGACACTTCTTTTCCCACGTTCGCATTCCAGTCACCAGTAATTATCAATGCATCTTGTTTGCATGTTTGATCAATTTCAAATGGCAGAAGTTGGTAAAAATCTTCAGTTTCCTCATCTTTGGCCTTAATAGTTGGTGTGTAAATTTGAATAATAGTTGTATAACTGGTCTTCCTTGTAGGCATATAGATATTATCCTATCACCGACAGCATTGTACTTCAGGATAGATCTTGAAATGTTCTTTTTGACAATGAACACGACGCCATTCCTCTTCAATTTGTCAATGCCAGCATAGTAGATCATATGATTATCAGATTCAAAATGGCCAATACTATTACAGCTCCCTAATGCCTAGGATATCGATGTTTATGTGTTCCATTTCATTTTTGATGACTTCCAATTTTCCTAGATTCAACATTCCACGGTCCAATTACTAATGGATATTTGCAGCTGTTTCTTCTCATTTTGAATCACGAGCATCAGCAAATGTAGGTCCCAAAAGCTTGACTCCATCCATGTCATTCAGGTCAACTCTATTTTGAGGAGGCAGCTCTTCCCCAGCCATCTTTTGAGTACCTTCCAACCTGAGGGGCCCATCTTCTGGCACTATATCAGACAATGTTCTGCTGCTATTATAATGTTTTCACTGGCTAGTTTTTTCAGAAGTAGACTGCCACATCCTTCTTCCTAATCTTTCTTAGTCTGGAAGCTCAGCTGAACCCTGTCCACCATGGATTACTCTACTGGTATTTTAAATACCATAGTATAGCTTCCAGCATCACAGCAACACGCAAGCCACCACAGTACAACAAACTGACAAATGCGTGGCAGTTCGTAAAGATTACAGCCTAGGAAACCTTACAGTGCAGTTCTACTCTGTCTAATAGTGTCGCTATGAGTCAGAATTGACTTGACGGCACACAACAACAATGGCCAGGTGCTGTGCTAGTACTTTACTGAGAGTATATGTGAGTCTGCCATTTTTAGGTCCTCCATCAGCCCATCCACACGGACAAGCATTCTGGTCCTAGGCCCATTGACTCTGCTCTCGAAGGTACGGGAAATGAAAACCCCAACGTCTCTCATCTCTTCTTTCATCTGATAATGCCCACGTGTCAGCCACCTTGGCCACCTGTTCTCTACACCATTGCCCTCTAGATGCTCTGTACTTCCTTCTCCATGCCTCAGCACCCCACTGTCACCCCATCACCAAACCCTCCCTCTGCAACCACTGCCTTACAACAAGCACTCCCCTGTTTATCCAGCCCCTCCTCTGAGTGAATCCATCCTCTCCTTGCCTTAAAAGAAACCTGGAACTTTTTTCCTAAATGGTTAGTTAGTATCCCGAAATCAGTTTTCCTTTCTCAGCTGATTTAAAACATCACTTTTAAATTATGTTAAATTCTGATGTCATAAGTCTCACATTGGCATCAGAACATCATTCTGATTATCATAGTTTAATCATATATTCATTGCATAATTATATTAAACCTGTTGCCATCAAGTCGATTCTGACTCATAGTGACCCTATAGGACAGAGCACAACTGCTCCATGGAGCTTCCAAGGAGCGGCTGGTGGATTTGAACTGCTGGCCTTTTGGTTAGCAGCTGTGGTAGCCTGGGTTCTCTAGAGAAGCAAAACCAGTAAAGCATATAAATATACACAGAGAGAGATTTATAGCAAGGAAACAGCTCACACAATTGTAGAGGCTAGAACATTCCAAGTCTGTGGATCAGGGTAGAGGCCTCTCCCAAGTCACGCAGCCGCAGAAGCTGGCAAACCCAAGGTCGGCAGGTCAGAGAGCAGGGCTTCCGCTCACAGGCTTTGAAAGTCGATGAATTCCAAGATCAGGTGACAAGACCACAAAGTCTCTCCTGATTCACATAGCTTCAGGGGCTGGCAAACGCAAGATCAGCAGGTCAGGGAACAGAACTCTTGCTCACAGGCTGTGAAGATCAACAGATTCCAAGATTGACAGGTAAGCTGCTAGCTCAAGTCCCAAGAACCAGAGGTGAGAGGACAAGAGGCACCTGCTGGGTCTGAAACAAGCCAAAAACCTTGACAAGGTGAGCCGGAAGGAAGAAGCCGGAAGGTGGAAGGATGAAGGCTGAGGAGGCGGTGAGCTGCCACAGGCCTCGCCCCCTCCGGTACCACTCAGCAGATTCCATCTTGGGGATGATCACATATCAGATTTCAACAGGGAAGTGATCACAACATTATACAACTGCCAAAACACTGAGAAATTATGGCCTGGCCAAGTTGACGTACAATCTTAACTATCACAGCAGGTAGCTAGCCATAGCTCTTAACCACTATGCCACAAATATTATTACCCTTCTTTTAAAAAGCTCCTCCATCTTCAAATTTCAATGGAATTTTGCTTAGAGTGTCATTATCTTTATAACTTAATTTAGGGAGAAATTGAAACAACTTTCATATGAAATCTTCCCATCCGAGACTATAGTGCGTCTCTCCACTTATTTCACTGGTAGAATGTTTTAGTTTAATTTATTAAGATCCTAAAGGAGTCTTTTTAGTCTTATTTTACATTTTTGTTTTAGTATTTTGTAAAGTATTTAATATTTTTGTTGAAATTGTAGATAAGATTCTGTTTTTTTCCCAATGTATTTGCAACATAATTATTGTTGGTAAATAGGTAAGCTATTGATTTTTGCTTGTTTGTTTTATTTATGTCTCTTATTATTTGTAACAGGTTTTCATTTTAGCCTATAGAGTTTTTAAGAAAGGCAATTATATCATTTGCAAATAATGATAATTGTGCTTTCTCTCCCTCTCCTATATATATATAATCTTAGTTTAATTTTTACATAAACTTTCATTTTCTAGAATTTCCAAGACAATATTAAATAATAGAGAGGATAACACCACCCTGGTCTTGTTCTTGACTTTATTATGAATTCCTGTAATGCTTCATTTTCTGTCTTTTTTACTTTAGCCATCTAGTGGGTGTGAAGTGGTATCTCATTGTGGTTTTGATTTGCATTTCCCTAATGACTAACAATAGGAACATCTTTTCATGTGCTTATTGGCACTAGTATATCTTCTTTGGAAAATATCTATTCAAACCTTTTGCCTATTTTTTATTTGGGTTATTTGCCTTTTTATTGATGAGTTTGTAAGAGTTCTTTGTATATTCTAATACTAGACCCTTATCAGATATATGATTTGCAATATTTTCTCCCATTTTGTGGGTTTTCTCTTTCTTCATGATGTCCTTTGAAACACAAAAGTTTTTAATTTTGATCAAGTCTAATTTACCTATTTTTTTTCTTTTGTCATTACACTTTTGGTGCCACATCTAAAAAGCCATTGCCTAACCCAAGATCACAGACATTGAATCCTGTTTTCTTCTAAGAGTTCTGTAGTTTTAGCTCTTGCTAAACTATGAGCCATTTTGAGTTGAGCTCGTATATGGTCCAATTTCACCAGTTTCCATGTGGGATATCCAGTTGTCCCAGCACCATTTGTTGAAGAGGCTATGCTTTGCCCATTAAATTGTCTTAACACTCTTGTCAAAAATCAAGTGACCATAAATGTTAAATGGCTATAAATATAAGTTTATTTCTGAACTTTCAATTATATTCCATTGACCTCTATGCCTATGCTTATACTAATACCATACTGTCTTGATTACTGCAGCTTTGTGGTGAGTTTTGAAATTGGGAAATGTGAGTCCTCCAACTTTATTCTTCTTTTTCTCAAAGTTGTTTTTGGCTATCCTGAGTCCCTTGGATTTCTATATGAATTTTAGGATCAGCTTGTCACTTTCTGCAAAAAAGACAGCTGGGATTTTGAGAGGGATTGTGTTGAATCCGTAGATTTATTTAGGAAGTATTAACATCTTACTGATATTAAGTTGTCTGATTTATGAACATGGGATATTTTCCCACTTATTTAGGTCTTCTTTAATTTCATTCAACAATGTTTTGTGGTTTTTAGTGTACAAGTTTTGTGGTTTTTAGTGTACAAGTCATATACTTTTGTTAAGTTTATTCCTAACTACTATATTCTTTTTCATGCTATTATAAATGGAATTGTTTTCTTATTTTTATTTTTGGATTGTTTGTTACTAGTGTATAGAAATACAATAATAGCTTTTTGTATATTGATATTGAATCCTTCAACATTGCTGAATTCATTTGTTAATCCAAAAAAAAAAATTTTTTTTTTTTTGGTGGATTCCTTAGGTATTTCTATACACAAGATCATGTCATCTGCAAATAGAGATGCATTTACTTCTTTCTTTCCAATTTTTTTTTTTATTTTTCTTTTTCTTCCCTAACTACCTTGGCTAGAACCTCCAGTACAATATTGAATAGAAGTGGTGACAGTGGACATCTTTGTCTTGTTCCTGATCTTAGGAGGAAACGTTCAATCTTTCACATTAAGCATGATGTTAGCTGTGGGTCTTTCATAGATGCCTATTATCAGATTGAGGAAGTTCCCATCTATTCCTAGCTTGTTGAGTGTTTTTATCATTAAAGGGTGTTAGATTTTTTCAAATACTTTTTCTGTGTCTATTTATATCATCATGTGGTTTCTGTCCTTTATTCTATTGATATACTATTAATATCCTATTAATACCATTAATATTAACATGGTATATTACTTTAATTGATTTTTGTATGTTGAACCAACATTGCATTCCTAGAATAAATCCCACTTGGTCATGCTGTATAATCCTTTTCCTATGTTGTTGGATTCAGTTTTCTAATATTTTGCTGAGGATTTTTACATCTGTATTCATAAGGGATACTGAGGTGTATTTTCTTTTCTTGTGATATCTTTGTCTGGTATTGATATCAGGGTAATACTGGCCTCATAAAATGAATTGGGAAATGTCCTTTCCTCTTCTATTTTTTGGAAGAGTTTGTGAAGAATTGATATTAATTCTTCTTTAAACATTTGGTAGAATTTACCAGTGAAGCCATCTTGGGCTGGGTTTTTCTTTCTGGGAAGTTTTAAAATTACTAACTCAACCTCTTTACTTTTCATAGGTCTATTTATATTTTCTATTTCTTCTTGGGAGCACTGGTGGCACAGTGGTTAAGTGCTCAGCTGCTAACCAAAAGATCAGCAGTTTGAATCTACCAGCCACTCCTTGGAAACCTAATGGAGCAGTTCTATTCTGTCCTACAGGGTTGCTATGAGTCAGAATCAACTCAAGGGCAACAGACAAATGATGGACGGATTTCTTTTTGAGTCAATTTAATAGTTTGTGTCTTTCTAGAAATTTTTCATCCAGGTTATCTAATTTGTTGTTCTATCTAGTAGTCTAATAGTTGTTCATAACATTGCCTTTTTTTTTTTTTTTTTTGTTTTGGTAAGGTAGGTAGTTATATCCCTTATTTTAGTCATTTGTGTCTTTTCTCTTTTTCTCTTGGTCAGTCTAGTTAAAGGTTTGCCAATTTTGTTGGTCTTGTAAAAGAGAAAAAGACAACTTCCTGTTGATTTTCTCAATTGTTTTTCTAGTCTGTATTTCACTTATTTCCACTCTAATCTTTATTATTTCCTTTCTTCCACCTGCTTTGCATTTACTTTGCTCTTCTTTTTGTAGTTTCCTTTCCCATTGTTTGCAAATTTATTTAAGGCTTTTGTGGCTGAATATATGGGCTAGTTTTTGTAGATATTCATTGTCTATAGAGTTTAGAACAGAGGTCAGCAAAATAGAGTCAAATCCTGCCCACCACCTGTTTTTGTAAATAAAGTTTTATTGAAATACAGTCACACTCAGTCCATTTGTTTAAGCATTATCTGTGGCTGCTTTCACACTACAACTGCAGAGTTGAGCAGTTTTAACACAAACTGTAGGGCCTGCAAAGTCAAAGGTATCTACCCTCTCGTCCTTTACAGAAAGTTTACCAATCCCTGTAGAGGAATAGGGTGTGTCAGTTATAAAGACTAAGAAGATAGTCATTGAATAGAGCATCTATTTTTTGAAATAAATATAAATTACCCATATAATATAAAATTTAACAAATAAATAAAACACAGTGAAAGAATTTACCATCACCAGAAGTGACTGTATTGCTGCATGAAATCCTAAGAAGCATTCAAATCCTAACAAGGGGACCATTACTCAGTACTAGAATGTAACCAAAGAAAGCTCAGATTGGATCACAGATGCTCTAGAAGTACACAAATAATATGGAAAGGCATAATTTCTAACTCCCTGGAATATCTGTTTTACCAGAAGATTCTTAAGCTAAAAATATCAAAGTGAATACAGCAACACCAAGGATAAAGTGTAAGATTTGTATACATTTTCAAGGTAAAACAAATTACTAGGTAATGTTACCCTGGATTACAGAGGGCTGATGGAGCTACACTCCAGACCTCCAGCAGGAAGCCTTTATCCACTCTGCCTTAGCATTTGTTCTGAAAGTGTGGAATTTTAGTAGGATGTTGTTTATAATTGTCAGTGTGTGTTTATGTGGGTGTTTGGGGTTCCCAATTCACCTCTGTTAAGATACCTAAGATGCTGACCCCGAGAGCATTAACTTAACACATTCTGAGGTCAAAGCAGAAGTTGGCAATCTAGATAGCAGCTCAAGAAAATTTGATCTAATGCTAAGTAAAAACCCTTTGTTAAGGCAGAGAGTTCAGAATACTGACAGGCAGAGAGAACACCCCAAAGGGTAAGCAAAAAGGACAGGACCCCATCCTGGGTGCTGTCAAACTGCCAGGACCTATACATTGGGCTTCTGGTTTATCAATTACATCACTCCCACCTCAATCAAGTGAACAAAAGTTTTGAGCATCTTGTTAATTCTGCCTCAAAGGACCACAAGGGGTGCTCTTCTGTCAGCTTAATCCCGGGAGGGCAGAGCTCTCTGGCACCTTCTCTTCCGAGGACGTTCCCAGGACCACTGTCACGTCCTCTCTGTCTCCCTTCCCTTCCTTTTTATCTGTTCTCTGGGTTAAAGGGTATATAGAAAAGGAGGAAAAAAAATTTCCCTTAGAGAGTTACAAGGCTTGGACCTTGTTCTCCCTTTTCCCAGGGTGAAACTATCAACTGGGGAGGAAACGTCAGGAGCCTCGATTAGTAGTTCAGCACTCTATTCATAACTGACAGAGTATGTTAGCAAAAACATTTGAGCAGCAACTCAGTGTAACCGACCAGCCACAGTAATGTGTGGTCTGCATGGGGCGTTTAGGAGGGGAAGCATTTTACTAAGACTCTGCCAGTGTTTGTTCAGTCCCACAAGAGGGAAATGGGCACTGCGTTCCAGTGACGAGCATCACTAGGGTGGGGCAGGGGTGTTCATCCATCTTTTCCATAACCCAAATGAAATAGCACTCAAGAGTACCCAAGTGGCTAATCTCTGATTCTACACTTCTATGAAATGATTCAATCCTCTTTCCTAATAATGGCAGAGATTGTTATTGTTATTCAAATAGTGGTTAAAGCGTTCTGCTGCTAATCAAAAGGTCAGTGATTTGAACCCATCAGCTGCTCCCTGGGAGAAAGATCTGACAGTCTGCCTTGGTAAAGATTACAGATTTGGAAACCCTATGGGGCAGTTCTATTCTGTCCTATAGAGTTGCTATGAGTAGAATCAACTTGACAGCAATGGGTTTTCTTCTTCTTTAGTAACAGAATTCTGTTTTGGGGAGAAGTGGCAGTGTTGATATGCCCAGCGGAAAAATAGGATTTCGCAGTCTCTCTTACAAAGAAGGGTGACTAAGTTCTGAAAGGCTCCTAACGCTAGGGCTTTGGGGAATGCCATTAAAAACAGGAATGTTGACTGAGCTGGGAGCCATCTTTGACCTTCTCTGTTTCTCTTTTTTCCTGCCTGAACTATGGATGCAATGGCTGGAGATGTAATGTCCAACTTGTGACCTTTAAGTGACTTTGTAATTAAGTGAAGTCACACAATGATGTGTATCGTTGAGTTGATTTTTTGGCTCATAGCGACCCCAAGTGACAGAGTAGAACTGCCCCATTGAGTTTTCTAGGCCATAATCCTTATGGAAGCAGATTGCCAGGTCTTTCTTCCATGGAGCCACTGGTGGATTCGAAATGCCAACCTTTTGCTTAGCAGCCAGATGCTAAATGGTTGCATCACCAAGGCTCCTTAGCCACATAATAAGGAGGGCTTACTGAAGGAGTCAGGAGCATTGATAACTTCACAGAGCCATCATATATCAGCCCTTACTTGTCCACATCCAAACTTCATTTATATGAGAGAAAAATCAACTTCTTTCTTCTTTAAGCCACCATTATTTCAGGGCTCTGTGGCTAACGGTGAAACACAATTCCAAACTGATACCTCATGTGCCAGGCTGGGTGTCCTAGAGGTCCCTGGTTAGGTGTACCTCCCATTGCAAAGGAGCAATTGACGATGGTGCTTTATACACTAACCTCTTCTGAGTTTGGTTAGTAGGAAACAAGCCCCTAAAGACTTCTGTACTTCCAGTGAACTACAAAATCGAATTTCTGGGTTTTGTGGTGCATAGGGTATGAGAAAATAAGAAGCTTCTGCTCAGGAGAACATCAAAGTAAAGAGTTTTTGAATAGTGATCAGCTTTTAGTTAAAGGAAGGTGATAGAATGTTCTGTGAAAAGTTTGAAGATGAAACAATTCATACTAGTAGGAGCGTTCTAGATGACTGAGGCAGGAAGTACTTCATCACTCTCCATGCAAATCCAAATTATCACATACACATCCACCCCACTTCACCACCCACCACTACTGCACTCATATATTCTGGTGAACCTAGAGTCCATTCATGTTCTCTAGTCTCAGGAGTTGATGGCCCAGCCACCGATGAATTTCCCAGCGGGCAGCAAGTTCCCTTTCGTGCCACCCAAACTCAATATTTGTGTGCCTGAGATAAGCCCTCAGGACCCATACTGGTTTGATCCAAGCATTTGACTGTTGGCCAGCACAAAACTCATGCTCCATCAATATTGGTGGGATTTAATGGAGAGCAAAAAAAAGAATCAGCAAAGCAACAGTGGGTGGAATTTCCAGGGATGGTGAAAAGGTTAAGGAGAATGGTATTTTAAAATAAATGCAGAAAATTTATAGTTAGGATCTGTGGTGAGAGTCAATGGAAATTGAGGGAGAAGTCCCATATAAGAATATTCTGTGAAATACGGAGTGAGGTGGAGTTGAAACAGGAAGCAAAAGAAAACTGATGACCAGCTTCCCTGAGACACAAATTTACCCAGGGCCAGCTCTGGTCACCACAGTGGCCCGTTCTCTCCTTGATGACCCCTCTTCAGGCCAGCTGCCCACTCATCCTGCTTTCCCTCTGCCACGCACTTTCTGGGCTTCTCCTAGTGCCGGACTGCTCCCATTTATTTATTTAGGGCAGGACAAGGCTTGACCAGATGTCTGTGGCACCCAGTGCCTATGGTTCCCTCAAGCAAGAGAGTTGGGCCCAGGATGACACAAGTAGTGACCACCTTAGGGACTCCCCTGGGGGTGTGGCTGGTCTGACAGTGGGCAGGAAGGGAACCAACCCCAGAGAAACTCACTCTTGGAAAGCTGCAGTCACAGCAGTTATTTTAACTAATGTTTATTGAGTAAGGAGTCCCCATGGCTCAGTGATTAAGTGTCTGGCTGCTAACTTAAAAGGTCAGCAGTTCGAACCCACCCCTAGCTCCTAGGGAGAAAAGACCCGGTGATCTGCTCCCATAAAGATTATAGCCTAGGAAACCCTGTGGGGCAGTTCTACTCTGTCCTATAGGGTCACTGAGTCGGAATCAACTCGATAGCACACAATAACAACGTTTATTGAGCACCACAGTGTTCTGTGTGTGTTAGCTCATTTCATACTCCAATTACTCTATGAAGTCGGTTCTGTTATTATCCCCCATTTCGCAGGTGAGGAAACAAACTTAGACAGGTTATTTGTCCAAGATCACAGATTGTAAGTGATAGGTCTGGGATTCACACCCAAGCAGTGAGACCAATCCTAGGCTCCAGCCACCTATTATTTATTCACTGTGTCCATGAGATATATATAAAAAGAAAAAGCAGAGAGTAAAAGTCACCTCTGATTCCACCCACAGAGATAACTATCCGGTTTACATCCCTCCTGCTATCTTTACTGCAAACCTCACCTTTCTGTGGCAGTAATGGCAGTTTTCCAGGCATATTCCTGTGGAAAATGGTCTGTTTCTCTTTTTCCCTGTTAGTGACCTATCTCAAGACCAACCTTGTTAAAGTCTGCGTTTCCCTCTTTCCGCCTCTCCCAGTGACCCCTGCAGGCCCTATGCCAGCTGGGTTTCTTGACCAGTCCCCGGGCCTGGTCCTCTCTGCCTTCCCACATCAGGGCCCTGTTTCTGCAGAGGCCTGCCCTTTCTGGCATACTGTATGGGTAACCTAATAGTATCAGGTGATACTGCTGGAGCTTTACTAGGCTATTCCTCCCAGGTGATGTGTTTCTAAATAGACCAAAATTTTTCAGAGGTATTGTAGCTATTAGTCAAAAGCCCACAAGCAGAGATTTTGGGGCCTAGGTCTGGCTTGCAGTGTTCTCTTAAAGCATATCATCCTTATTTTGCCGCTTCATCAGTGGGAGCTACAGGCTTTCCCAGGGAAACCACTGGTGGCTGGCTGTGATGAAGAGATGTTGGGTGGGTGGGTAGAGGTGGGAAGATGTCTGATGTTGCAACACAGGAAGTTGATGACCTTGGGGCCATGGAGGGCCCTGGTAAGGCCAATTCATCTTGGAAGTTGTTCTTTACTGTCTAAAAGCCCAGGCTGAATATAAAATGCTACCTGCCCAAAGAGCACAATTAGAGAGACAGAAAGCAGAGTGACCAGACCCAAAGTGGAGCAGTGCAGGAGAAAGAAAGTCTAGGATAATGATGCTCAGCCTTCTCAGACACAGTACTCCCCTTTTATAAGAAATATTTATGACATCTCCCTTACTATCCTGCTATGAAATTCTTAGATAATGTAACTTGCCTACACATATAATTGCTTTAAAACGTCACTTTAATGCCCTACCTATAATATAAAGAAAAAACTAAAAGGAAAGTAACGTATAATAAAGGGTTTCTGGGTGGCACAAACAGTTAAGCGCTCGACTACTAGCTGAAAGTTTTGGGGCTCAAACTCACCCAAAGGCACTGCAGAAAAAAGGCCTGGCGATCTACTTCTGAAAGGTCACAGCCTTGAAAACCCTATGGAGCAATTTCTCTCTGTACACAAGGGGTCACTGTGAGTCAGAATCGACTGAATGGTGACTAACGACAACAAAGTATAATAAAACAAACTGTATTTAAATATGTGACTACTAGGACACAACCACACTAGAGACATAATAAAGAACCAGATGGTTGAAGCTGTACTTAAAATCACTGTGAACATGACTATAAATACAGACAAATATAATTGTGGTTAAACTGATGATTCCACATCATGGAAGCATTGCTGTTGGAAATACGTGTTTCCAAAATTGTGAACAGCTCTTGGTCAAGTTCTAAACAAAACAAAATGGCATCTTCTCTTGATTTACACAGTAGTTACAGTCCTAGAAAATTCAGTATACAGTGTATATTAAAACCAGACAAAAATACTTTATGTTTATATGTAAAACAGAGCTACGTTCTGGGTTCAGATAATTATCTGCAGAATTTTCGTCTATACAAATGTCTAGTGTGATTTTCCAAGGTCATATGAGACACAGAACAGCTCATGTTGTGAGGAATTATTTTGTGCGTTTCAGGAAGTGTGGCATCCTTGCCTCCCACTCACTAAATGCCAGTAACACTCTCTAGTCATTGTGACAAAAATGTCCCCATAAACGTCCAGAATGCCCCCAGCCATAGGACCCCCACTGAGAACCAGCACTTGAGATGACCCCAGGGAATGATTTGCTGAAAGATGACTGTGCCTAAACTCTTTGTGCTGGGCATGAGAACTGCAGTAGCACAAAATGGTAACTGAGCGCAAAATACTGACAGACAACACAGGCAAGATTTAGTGACATGCTTCCCCAAAAGTTAAAAATATACGTGTCCTCAGAGTAGACTATAAAATCAACATAGTAATATTTAATCAGGGACTTGCTAAATCCTCTTAAAGAGCTAGGAATGCCCACGATTAGAGAAGACTGGATGGTAACCCAACTGACAGTGGTAATAAATCCAAAGGACTCTAGGTAAAGTTGATGAAAGTCAATTTGTCAAAGATCAAGTCGCCAAAAGCCAAGTCACTAAATGACCAATTCATCAAAAGTCAATGTGTCAAAAGTTAATTTGGTGAATGATTAATTCACCCAAAACTGCCAGATCTGTAACAAAATCTAAACAGTTGATGGCAGCAATTTCACTATAAGCCAGTTTCCTACAGCTGTGTTACCCTGGCTGGCCAAATCCCCATGTAGATAGCAGTTTGTGTCTATGTCGTTAAGTAATGAGAAACTCTTGTGTATTTCAAATTTCCTGTGTTGTACACATCTCCAGTGTCAAGAATTTTGTAAATAATAAGGTAGATTTCTCTCTGCCAATACATTTAGCCTACTGCTTTTTCTATGACTCTTAATCATGGCTTCGTGAATGAGCTCAATCAAATAAATATTTTGTGCGTGCTTCAAATTTCAGACTCCTTTCGTTTTGATGTCATCTAAGTGAAAGAATGTTCTAACCTTTAAACACAGTTTTATACCAATTTGCCCTTCTCTATTTTTGCTGACTTTATCAGGCTTCTGAACAAAGATTTTGTCTGCATGTCGATTTTCACACATTCACAGTGAATGTGCTAACTAACAAAGCGCTTTCTGTGACTGGGGGCTCTATACAAATTTAGGCGTGTGGTCTATAAAATCCAAGTAAGGCATAAGGCCTGACAACTAGAGAAGGCAATGGTCTGTTTTGAAGAGAAAGCTCACCCAATTCACGTTTAAAATGTTGTACATTAGAGAAGTGTAAGGATCTGAAAGGTGAAGACCATAAAACAGACATTCAACTGAGCTGGTCTGACAAATTCTTTAGTGCAAGAGCAAACGTGAAGCAATTCCTGTGAGCCACACCAAACAAAAACTGAAAACAAATCTCCAAAGACTACTGAAGTAATCTCATACAAGCAATTTGTTAGCTGCTCCATAAATAGTTAATAGAAACAAGGTTTCGGTGAATCAATAATTGGGGAAGCTGGTCATTCAGCAAATTGATGATTCAGTACATTATTTTTTAGCACTAGTACATTGGCGTTTGGAAAGCTGGTTTGCTTCCCTCGCAAAGTGATGTGACAGGCAGAAGGGGAGATGGAGATAAAAGAGCAACAGAAGCAAGCGTGGGGGTGCCCGTCTTAGTACAGTCCATTAGAGATGATGTCCCATTCTAAACCCTGGCTGTCTGAGCTTGCAGCTCATAGATCTCCAGTGTGGAGACAGACCTCTCAGGGTATTGCAGGGAGTGCCAGTAACGGGTGAACACATAAGCAATTCTTGCTCCAATACCACACTCACCTGGAATGCTTCTGATTATAAATGAGCTTCTACAGTAGCTTTCCTTCCAAGAGAGAATTTGGAGGACAAGGGTCAGGAGTACCTCGTCACCTTGGTGGATATAAATCTCAGTGTACTTTAATGAATGAGCATCTTTGTTTCTACGTCTGTATGTTAGGAGCTTCATAATTGTGGGTCAGCGCCACCGAGTCTCATCAGCCCCAGGACCCTGGTAAGAGGAATTTCTCATAGCATTTGTGAGTAAAGGCCAGGCCGTGGACAGTTCTGAATTCATCTCAGTGGCTCTGCTGCTTTATTTTAGGTTTCTATAATTTATAAAATTATAGTTGATGAAGACTCTGCATTTCAAGAGTAAACCTAAAATAATTGCAGATAGAATAAAATTTTTTTATTATATATGTTATATAAAAGCCCTGGAGTGGTAGCCTGTAGTAAGGAATTTGGCCTCACCTAAAGAGAGGTCTGACCTTTGTCTTAGCTCCTGGAAGGTAATCTCTGAATCTTTGAAATGGAGTGATCAGAGTGGTTTTGTTATTCATGGAGCCCCTCAGACCACACCTGATAATTTATGTGAACCAGGCTACTTGCGGTGGACTTCTAGACAGTTGATGTTAATGAGATGATTCAGGGTAGGGTCTGGCCAGGCCAGAAAGTCCAACTGTGTGATTAGAAGGTTAGGGCTTTGAGCTATGTGATATCAGCCCAACCTCTGGGAAGCGAAGGGGGCTAGAGATGGACTTCCACCAGGTGGACAATGATTCAGTCAGTCGTGCCTATATAATAAAACCCTGATAAAAACTCTGGACACAAAGCTCAGGTGAGCTGCTGTGGTTAGCACTGTCACAAGTCAATGCTGGGAGAGTTTATGCATCTCTGAGGACAACGGAAGCTTCACATTTGGACCCCTGTCATGGATTGAATTGTGTCCCCCCCAAAATATCTATCAACTTGGCTAGGCCATGATTTCCAGTATTGTGTGATTGTCCACCATTTTGTCATCTGATGTGATTTTCCTACGTGTTGTAAATCCCACCTCTCTCTATGATGTGATGAGATGGGACTAGCAGTGGTTATGCTGATGAGGCAGGACTCAAACTACAAGATATGGTTGTGTCTTAAACCAATCTCTTTTGAGATATAAAAGAGAGAAGCAGCAGACAGACATAGGGACCTCATACCACCAAGAAACAAAAGCCAGGAGAATAGCCTGTCCTTTGGACCCCGGGTTCCTGTGCTGAGAAGCTCCTCAGCTGGGGAAGATTGATGACAAGGGCCTTCCCCCAGAGCTGACAGAGAGAGAAAGCCTTCCCTGGGAGCTGGCACCCTGAATTCGGACTTCTAGCCTCGTAGACTGTGAGAGAATAAATTTCTGTTGGTTAAAGCCATCCGCTTGTGGTATTTCTGTCATAGCAGCACCAGAAAACTAAGACAACCCCTCCCAGATTTCACCCTATGCATCTTTCTTTGGCTGATTCTAATGTGTATCCTTGTGCTGTAACAAAACTGTCATGATGAGTATAGCACTTCCTGTAAGTCATTCCAGCAAATTACCAAACCTGAGGGTGATTGTGGAAACCCTCAACTTTGTAGCCAGCTAGTATGAAGTGCGGGTGGCCCTGGGGACCCCAAACTTGCAGCTGATGTCAGAAGTGGAGGACTGCATCCTCAGAGTGTGCAGTTTGGCTTAACTCATTACAGTATCCAAAGCCACGTTAGCCTGGAGGTTTAAGACAAGGTCACATTAACAGATATAGACAGTACTTCTCTGGATGTAGCTTGAACCTGCTAGTGTGGGACTTCCGTCTTTCCATGCTTCAGCTCCCTCCTCCAGCCAGTTATTTAGGGAGTTTTTATGTGTACTGAGGAAGAGGTCCTTTCAGCTAGCCCTGCAATTGTCCCACCCCAGCCTGCCCTGCTCCATTCCCTTCAGTTATACCTGCTGTCAAAGCATTTCCTCGATAGCCATTGCTGGGGCCAGCATTGGAGGTGCTGACACCTGTGCCAAAGGAAGCCCTCTGCTCCCAGAGTGCTTCCTACTGCTTCTCCAGCTGGAGCCAAAGCTGCAGGCACTGCACCAGGTCCTCTAGGTGCCCTAGATCTCCAAGTGCCAAAGCGGGGCTTTAGTTGCCAGTATCCTCAACTTGACACATTCTGCACTGAAGTGTGTGTGGGGAGTATCCGTCTCTTCTCCTTGGTGCCACGGTGGACACAGGACCCACAGTGCTTCCTTCCCAAAGAGCTCCTGAAACAGTCTGCAGGGACTCAGCTAAGGCTCATTCTAGGCCCAGCTAGAGGAGGGAGTGACCATTACTGTGCAAAGCTGTAATGTAAACAAGCTCGGGGTTCAGAGGGACTCAGGAAGTGACATAGAACAACACAACCAACAAAGATGAGGGGCCGTAAGCACCAGGGCAGAGATGGCCCCTTGGCTGCCCCTGGCCTGTCCTGCCCAAACTGGAGGGAAGTAAAATTGAAGATTAGCATCAAAACCACACTGATGAATATAGGTTACTTTCAAAATCAGAAAGTAGCATTTTGGACCATCATTGTAATAAAATAATTTAATCATTTCTTTAGTTTGATGCTTATAGTTATGCTATGCAAACTGCCATCAGGTCACAGGTCCCAATAGCGTAGGCACAGTCATGCTCAGTGAATCCTTTGCTGCCTCCATAAAGTCACAGGTGAACAAAAC
Organism: Trichechus manatus latirostris; assembly: GCF_000243295.1. Classification (NCBI taxonomy): domain Eukaryota; kingdom Metazoa; phylum Chordata; class Mammalia; order Sirenia; family Trichechidae; genus Trichechus; species Trichechus manatus. The sequence goes on from NW_004444081.1 coordinate 6,997,400, forward strand.
CGTTCAGGTGGTGTAGAGAGAGATACCACAACTAGCTGCACCCAGGTTAAGACAGAGGTCCCCAGGCTGCAAAAAATTCCACTGCCTCAAACTGCTTGCTCAGCACCCCCCGTAGCTTTATATTAGTATCCTGGTTCCTTTGCTTGACACGTCCTGTAACTTTACATTAAAATCCTGGTTCCCCTCTCCTTAACTGTTGCCCCAAAACTAGAGGAAATTGGCAGAAACCAGTTTAGGCACCATGTTGAAGTCCAGGATAACCTTTTAGACCTTGTACATAGTAACTTCCCTGCCTTTGTGTGGAGTTTAACTGCCATTTTCTGAACAAGCAATGCATGAAGTTATACATAAACCCCATTGCATCTGGGTAGTATGATTAAGAACGTTGCTGATATAACTTGTATGAACTTCCTACTTGTAAACCCCTTAAAAGTAAACTTCCCCCTTGCCCTAGCTGAGCAGTCTTGGCAGCGGCAGCCCCTCCTGCTCCTTTCCTTGCACAACAAAATAAAGGCGCCTTTCCATTCTCCCACATTGGTCCCCCGTTTATTGGCTGAGACGAGTCAAACCAAGCAGAATCTGGGGTTTCGACCCAGCAACAAACTAACAATTGCAGCCAAACTTTCATCATCTTGAGTGAGCAGGCCAAGTAAAAAGCTTCCTACCCACTTCTCCCTCCTCCTGCACCAGACAGAATGGGACCTCAGTAAGATTTATGCCTACCTGGGCTTTCCCATGTTCCATTTCTGGTATCATGAACTTTTCAACCACTCCCCAACGTTGTCATGTATCTATGAATGAGCATGTGCATGCACACACACATAGACAAGCATTTTGTCCTTGGCCCAGGTGATTTCCAAGGCTGTCGTCACCCCTGGTGCTGGCTGCCTGATTAATGGTTGTTCACTCCAGACTTCACCTTGTAAACCTGGAAAATTTTCCCTGATTCTGCTGCTTCCGGAGCAGGGCTTCAAACTGGTTCATTCCAGTTTGAACCCCTGCTGAGATTTTGCCTTTCCACATAGATATACTGAATCAGAATGTACATTTTAACAAGATCCCCAGGTGATTCTTATGTATAACAAATGTTGAAAACTACTACTCTACTAATGGTTCTCAGAATTGATCCCTAACCAACAGTATTAGCTTCGCCTGGGAACTTGTTAGAAATGCAGATTTTCAGCAGAGTTTCGAACCTGGGCCTGAACCTGGAGGCATAGACCCTCTGAGCAGCCTGGACCTCACCTTTCCAATATCATTTCTAGACAGGATTCAAGGAGGACAGCTGTATCGTACCAAACCAAACCCATTGCCGGCGAGTCAATCCCAACTCATATCGACCCTATAGGATAGAGCAGAACTGCTCCATAGGGTTTCCAAGGAGCAGCTGGTGGATTCGAACTGCCAACATTTTGGTTAGCAGCTGAGCTCTTAGCCACTGCGCCACCAGGGTGTGCCCTACAGGGGGGCCTAAATTCTTATTCTCCAAGTATCTCTGATTTGTTCCAGCATTCTGTTTTCTCTGTCTTGCAAAATCTTTCTTTTTTTCCACGTGTCTTTCTCGTCTCTTCCTTCAAATCAAGTTGAGAGAAGGACTCTGCTATTTGTTGTTGACCTTATCATGTGTTTTCTAAGGTATGCTAAAGGATTTCCCCCCACTCCTGCCACTGGGTTTTAACATTAATTTTAAAAGAGAACGCAATTTCTGAGGCTGTCCTTCCTTGAAGGACATTTTTTTATTCCCTCTGCAGAGTGTGTTCTGGGGATTAGTCTATAGAAAAAAAATCTTTCTGGGCCTCTGTTTTGTTTTATTCCTGAAGTTGGTTTGGGGGATGGGTGACCTGGTGACAGAACTAAGAGAAGGGAGCCTCCTCCCTCTCTGCCAGTGCTCGATTTACAACATAATAAGGGCTAGCAGTGAATATCCTGAAATTGCAGTAGCCCTCTCCACACTGAACATCTTTTGCCTCAGGCCAACCCTATTCACCTTGATGGTTACTTTTAGACAGTGTTTAGCATCTTGTTCTGAGCTATAGTACTTGGTCCCTAGTGATTAAAAAGAACACAAAGGCTTGTTCTTCATACCCACCAACCTGCGCACGCACACACACTTCCACGCTCAGACTCCGGAAGCTATGTGCCTTCTAGAAGCATTCCTTTTGTGTTGCTGCCCAAACATAAACCTCTTCCTTGAGGAAGAAAGGGCAAAAGGAGGGAGGGTGTATAGTAGTGTCTGAACACTTCTCCTCCAAGTTTGGGGCCCTGTGGCTTTCTTGCTTCTCTGGCTACTTCTGGGCTAGAGTTGGAGTGAGAGAGCAGAGTCAGGAGGAGAGACAGCTCAGCAGGAAGGCTGCCAGTGGGAGAAAGCACTTCACTCTCTCTCTGGCCTCATAAAATCAAACTAGTTGCCACGCGGACTCATGACAACCCCATTGTGTCAGAGTAGAACTGTGCTCCATAGGATTTCTATGACTAACTTTTCAGAAGTTGATTGCCTGGCCTTTCTTCCAAGGTGCCTCTGGGTTGACTCAAACCTCCAACCTATCGGTTAGTAGCTGATCACATTAACCGCACCACCCAGAGAATCCATAAACCAAAAACCAAACCTGTTGCCGTCGACTCTATTCCGAGTCTATTCCGACCTTTCGGTTGGCAGCCACAGCTCTTAACCACTGTGCCACCAGGGCTGCAGAGAATCCATAGTTCATGCTAAAATCTCAGCGCACACGGGTGGGAAATGGACAGTATTACTATTTCCAGGTTTCTATGGAGGACTTTTCCATACTATAAACCAAAATCTAGGACTCTGTGGGTTCATTCTAAAGAGGAAGCAGGCCCATTTATTCATGGAAATCCTTAACGGGGTTAACTGAATGCTGTGGATGATGGGTGTGTGCCTGCATTCTTGGCTGTTTCCCTCACACCCTTTTTCACTGTTTGCTTTCTCTTTAATTTCACATTTGTCAGCCTTGAGGGGGAGGCAATCATCCTCAATAGCTACCAACCATAAGCACAGAAAATAGAGCACAGACTACCCCTCCATCACTGACCACTGGCCCTACCTGACAGTGTGGGGACAAGGGATTCAGTATTCAGAATGACCCCTGGAAGGTCACTGCTGTAAATAAATGTAGTTGGCTAGATGTAAGTATCTGACTATATTTTTAAAAACAAGTAAGTTTAAAGAAAAAAGCTCTTCCATCAGCTAGACTCCATCTGTATTGGCTTCTTGTGGCTGCTGTAACAAATGGACACCAGCTGGGTGGCTTCAAACAACAGAAGTGTACTCTCTCATAGTTCTGGAGCCCGGAAGTCTGAAGTCAGGGTGTGCAGGGCCACGCTCCCTCAGAAGGCTCTAGGGAGGATCATTCCTTGGCTCGACCAGCTCCAGTTGTTCCTTGGCTCGTGGCTGCGTAGCTCCAACGTCTGCCTCTGTCTTCACATGGCCTTCTCTGTCTCCTCAAATCTCTCTCTTCTTTTTTCTCATAAGGACACTTGTCATTGATTTAGGGCCCACACGGAAAATCCAAGATGATTTTACTGGAGATCCTTAACTTAATTACATTGGCAAAGACACTTTTCCCCAATAAGGTCACAGTCACAGGTTCCAGGATGTGGACATATCTTTTGTGGGGTGGGAGGTGTAAGGAGCCCTGGTGGTGCAGTGGTTAAAGCACTCGGCTGCTAACCAAAAGGTCAGCAGTTTGAATCTACCAGCCGCTCCTTGGAAAACAACGTGGCAGTCTGCTTCCATTAAGGTTTACAGCCTTGGAAACCATGTGATGCAGTTCTACTCTGTCCTATAGGGTTGCTATGAGTCGGAATGGACTTGACGGCAGTGAGTTTGGTTTTTTGGAGGACAGACAAAATTGAAAATAAGAAGTTATAATTCTCCCTGTTGAAAATAAGAGAAGAGACTCCCCTCTTCTGTTCGTTCAGAATTCACGTTAGAAAACTTGTAAATTCTGTCTCTGTGTCTTTGAAAAGTATGTATTTTAAGGATGTTTTAAGACTTGGGAACTATCTCTTTTGAAATGTAATTAAGGAAGATCACACACCTACCTCCCAGTTTCCTGGAAAGAGGTTAGCATAACTACAGGTATCCTGCCATAAAGATATTAGAAAATTAGTAATTTTATCTTGAAAGCATGAATGTAATGGGTTGTATCTATTTAGCTATATAAAGGATTGCAATGGCCACGCAGAATTCACAAACCTTACTCATGATTATGTGGTTTATTAGGGAAGTGATTTAGGAAATAATATTGGAGCTATTATTCCCTCTCCTTGAGCACAGAGAATGTGACTCAGCTGGAGCTGGGCTCACAGAGACTCACAAGGACACATCAACTGGGCCCTGAGGTATAAAGACAATAGCTAAAATAATCTTGGAAAATATCTTTTAGGGAAACTTTCACATAAAGCCAATCAAACCAACACAAAGGACTTTCTACTCTAATCTTTTTCTATTAGCATAAAGTGAATAGAAATTTGTTGGACCAGTGAAGACCCTCCTGACTCTCATCACTGAAACCTGTACCAATGATTGTTAAGAAAGAGGATTCAAAATGTAGGATCACAGTTTGTAGCCAATCTGTAAAAAGGCGAAGCTTTCAATGGTTTTGCCCATTTGTAATGTTAATGTATACTGATGACTCTGTAACGGTCTTTGAACTCAGGCAGACATGGCTGGCAGCATGCTTTTCCGTTTTCCCATTCTTGCCTATTCTGTAATATTCTTTGGACTCAGGCAGACATGGCTGGCAGC
>NW_004444081.1:7002715-7011276 GCF_000243295.1 Trichechus manatus latirostris
CTTGCCTATTCTGTAATATTCTTTGGACTCAGGCAGACATGGCTGGCAGCATGCTTGTCCATTTTCCCACTCTTATCTATTCTGTAATATTTCTTTGAACTTGGGCAGACATGGCTGGCAGCATGCTTGTCCGTTTTCCCCCTTTTGTCTGTTCTGTGATATTTCCTTGGACTCGGGCAGACATGGCTCTGGCAGCATGGTTGTCCATTTCCCACTTTTGTCCCTTTGAATATATGCCGAGTAAAACTTTCTTTTTGCCTTACTGAACTTGTGATGTTTTTACCCTATAACAGAAGTAACATATTCCTTTCTGTCTTTGCAGTCTTTTTAATGGATTGCCTTTCATGCATCACATTCTGAATAATGCTTTTCAATAATAAAACTTTTCTTTCTCTTCTATTTTTGTGGAGAGGTTTTCTGAGTTAGAGAGTAGATTTTAAGTAACTTTTCCCCATCAGAGGCCACTCTTCACCCCACTACACCAACTAACAAGCACTCCTACTTAATCAGGATTGTAAACTATAAAGAAAAGAAAGACACAAACTGAAAACAAAAAGTATAGTAATAACAGCTATTTATTTAGGCACTTCTATGTGCCAGGAAGTTATTTTATATAATATTAACACCAACCCTAGGTAAATCCTAAGTGTCAAAAAGATTAAGTAACCTAGCTGTATTAGTTATCTAGTGCTGCTATAACAGAAATACCACAAGTAGATGGCTTTAACAAACAAAAATTTATTTTCTCACAGTTTAGGAGATTAGAAGTCTGAATTCAGGGTGCCAGCTCTAGGAGAAGGCTCTCCGTTGGCTCTAGAGGAAGGTCCTTGCCTCTTCAGAGCTTTTGTTCCTGGACAATCTTCATGTGGCTTGGCATCTCTTTTCCCCCATGTCTGCTTCTTAGCTTGCTTCTTCAATTTCTTTTATATCTCAAGAAAGATTGACTCAAGACATGTCCTCCCCTAATTCTGCCTAATTAACATAAGAAAGACAACCCATTCCCAAGTGGTATTATAACCATAGGCATAGAGGTTAGGAATTACATACAACACATATTTCGGGAGAGCACAATTCAACTCATAACATTCCACCCTTTGGCCCCCCCAAAATCATGCCCTTGCCACATGCAAAACACATTCACACCATCACATCATTGCAAAAGTCTTAAATCAACTCCAAGACCAAAATCTCATCTTCTGAAGTATCTAAATCAAATATGGGTGAGACTTTAGGTGTATTCCAACCTGGGGCAAAATTCCTCTTCATCTGTGAACCTGTGAAATATACAGTACAAGTTATCTATTTCCAGAGAACAATGGTGGAACAGGCACATGGTAGACATTTCCATTACAAATGGGAGAAATTGGAGGGAAGGAAGGTATAATTTGCATCCAGCAAATCCAAAACCCAGCAGAACAATTTATATTAGCTCTCAAGGCTTGAAAATAATCTTCTGTTCTTTGGGACCACCTGGGCAATGGCCCTGCCCTCCAGACTCTGGGTGCTGGCCACTCCCTCTGAATTCTGGGTGGAGGCCTCCTGGGCTTCAGCTCTACCTTTCAAGCCCTCTGGGATGGCAACTTGGCTCCCTTGGCTTTAGGAGGCCCCATTCTCCTAGTCCATCTGAGTGTCGACCCCACCCCATCAGCTCCAGCAGGTCCCATTCTTCTGCCCCTTGGGCACAGCAGCCCTGCCCCCTCAGCTTTGGGCAGTGGCCGCATTCCCCTGGCACACCTTAAAGTCTCCAGAATCAAGTTGGCGAAGATCCGACTCTGAAACCTGGGAGGCTGTGGCTCCACCCTTGGAGCTCCAGGAGACCACGGTCTCACCCTTTGAAACCCAGAAGGCCTTGCTTCCCACGTTCCTTCCAACAGTTCTGCTGATCTCTGAGCTGCTCTAGGGATGATCCTTTTCATTTCTTGGAGGACAACAGATGTAGCTCCTTTGGCCTTTTTCCTGCCTGTAGAATTCCAAGAGGCAGAGAGCATTGTTTCCTTTTGTTCTTTCTCTGTCCCCTTCAGTCTAAGCTGGTGGGCTTTCTGCTGTGGTAGTTGGTGAGATCTATCAGTCACAGGCTTAAACTCTTTAACAAAAGATTGTATAGCCACGTGCTTGGTGAACAATCTAGGATACATGTCCTTAGTTTGTACAACAGAATTTTCCAAATCTTTAAGTTCTGTTTTCCTTTTGCACAGTTCATTTTTAAGTCCATCTCTTTCCTCTCACATTTTACTATGAACGGCAAGGAGAAACCATGCAGCCCCTTTAAAATCTGACTTAGAAATCTCATCAGCCAGGTATCCAAGTTCATCACTCACAAGTTCTACCTTCCACCAAACATTTGAACATAATTCAGACAAATTCTTTGCCACTGCACAAAAAGCATCGCCCTTCCTCCATTGTCTAATCACATGTTCATCGTTTTCTTTTAAAGTCTCACCAGAAGCACATTTAACACCCACGTTTCTAGCAACATTCTATGGCTGGTGCCATATATGTTCTCTAAAACGGTAGAGACTTTCTCTATAGCTCTCCTCACTTCCTTCTGAGCCCTCACCAGAATTGCCTTTGATGTTCATAGTTCTACCAAGATAGTAGGTAATCTAGGCTTTTGCTATTAGGCACCTTAAAACTCACCCAGCCCCTACCCATTACCCAATTCCAAAACTACTTCTACATTTTAGGTATCTGTTAGGGTAGCACCTCACTCATTCAGTACCAAATTCTGTCCTACTTGTCTAGTGTTGCTGTAACAGAAATACTACAAGTGAATGGCTTTACCAAACAGAAATTTATTTTCTCGGTTTAGAAGGCTAAAAAAAAAGAAAGAATGAAAAAACAAACCCATTGCGACCCTACAAGGCCGAGTTCAGGGTGCCAGCTCTAGGGGAAGGCTTTCTCTCTCTGTCAACTCTGGAGGAGGGTCCTTGTCTCTTCTGAGATTCTGCTCCTAGACAATATTCATGTGGCTTGGCATCTCTCTTCCCCCAAGTCTGCTTCTTAGCTTGCTTGTTTAATCTCTTTTATATCTCAAAAGAGATTGACTCAAGACACACCCTGCACTAATCCTGTCTCATTAACATACCAAAGACAATCCATTCCCAAATGGGATTATAACCACAGACATTAAAAAAAAAAAGCAAACCCATTGCTGTCCAGTTGATTCTGACTCATAGAGACCCTATAGGACAGGGTAGAACTGCCCCACAGAGTTTCAAAGGAGCACCTGGTGGATTTGAACTGCTGACCTTTTGGTTAGCAGCCCTAGCACTTAACTACTACACCACCAGGGTTTCCCTAACCACAGACACAGAGGTTAGGAATTACAACACATATTTTTGGAGGTCACAATTCAATCCATTAACACTAGCCAAGATCATATCACCATTAACAAGTGGCAGAGTCAAAATTCAACCCCTGGTTCTATCATCTTAACAGTTATGCTCTACTGAGCTTGTTTTATTATTATTTTTTTAAGCCCTAAATCATGTTACCAGTTGCTGTCGAGTTGATTCCGACTCATAGTGATTCCATGTGTGTCAGAGTAGAACTGTGCTCCATATGGTTTTCATAGCTGCAACCTTTTAGAAGCAGATTGCCAGGCCTTTCTTCTGAGGTGCTTTTGGTTAGGTGTGAACCCCCAACTTTTTTGGTTAGCAGCCCAGCACTTAACTGTTGCTGCCATACCCCCAAAAATCAAACTCGTTGCCATTAAGTCAATTCTGACTCATGGTAACTGTCTTAGTTTTCTAGTGCTGCGATAAATACCCCAAGTGGATGGCTTTAACAAAGAGAAACTCATTCTCTCACAGTCTAGGAGTTTAGAAGTCTGAATTCAGGGTGCCAACTCCAGGGGAAAGATTTCTCTCTCTGTCGGCTCTGGAGGAAGTTCCTTGTCATCAATCTTCCCTGGTCGAGGAGCTTCTCAGTGCAGGTACCCTGAGTCCAAAGGACACACTATTCTCCTGGCTCTTGTTTCTTGGTGGTATGAGATCCCCATGTCTGTGTGCTTGCTTCTCTCTTTTATATCTCAAAAGAGATTGGCTGAAGACACAGTCTAATCTTGTAGATTGAGTCCTGCCTCATTAACATAACTGTCCCTAATCCTGCCTCAATAACATCATAGAGGTAGGATTTACAACACATAGGAAAATCACATCAGACGACAACATGTTGGATGATCACACAATACTGGGAATCATGGCCTAGCCAAGTTGACACATATTTTTGGGGGACACAATTCAATCCATGACTGTGACCCATGTGGTACAGTAGAACTGCTCCATAGGGTTTTCTTCGCTGTAATCAGTGCTATTCAAAGTGCTGGTCTGCAACAAGATAAGGACCTTGTGCCAGCACATAAATCAACATATTGCTTCCTTCATCAACAAAGTCTTGTTACTAAAGATAATAATAATAATAATAAAGTGCCAACTGAACTAAACAGTGTTCATAACAATAAAGTTGATTTACATTCTGGTATAAGCTCCTTATCTCGGTAATAAACTGTCTTCAGGAGGCAGCCTATTTTGTTGTACATTCCTACCTACTCTGTGGATTGTGGATAAATTTTATGCCCAGCTTCCTTCCAACTTTGGCTTTTGATATTTTCAAAGCTAGCTTTTGGAATTAAAAAAACATTTTCTCTCTTCTCTTGTACTCTGTCTTTCAAGACTATTGTTTCAGCTTTGAGTTTAAAATAACTCATTCAACAATTCAGTTGACTCTTTTGTTCCAGCCAGTATCTACCCTCTTCCTGAGAATGGTTAAAAAAAAAAACTTTACTGAGTGACTGGTGAGGAAAAAACGGTATTTCTACCTTTCCATTGTTTAGCTTTTTAAATTATATTTCTTCTCTTCCCAGATAGAACATGGTATTTTTTTTTTTAAGGCAGAGATTTATTCTGTAAGTGGAAATTAATTTTCTAAGCATTCAGATTAATCAAAGTTTGCCTAGATCTTTGTGTAGTTGATTTTTCTTTATTACAGTCATTTTGAATCTGTTGCTCTCTAGCGACCCATATAATCAGAAAGTTGCCTGATTAATGTGGATTTTTGTTAAGAATTTGTAATGACTTGGGTAAATGCTTATAACATGAACTGGAGGAGTGTGTTACAATGTTAGTTTGCAGTGGGATTATAACTTCTAAAATGAAAAAAAAAAGTCAGGCTTAGAAAAAAACAATAGAAATAAATGTATTTATTTATATTTTTAATTTTTATAATATTCTTTAATGGGAAAAATAATTTTAATTTTAAAGAAAGTGACTGCATTTCCCTATTGCACTATAATTTGAGTAACACATTACTCTCGACTATATTTTGCTTTAGAATGTTCTTTAGATGTTTTACTCCCCAGCTTCTTTTCCAAGAATCTTTTCCGTAATATTTTAATAACCTTGGAATTAATCAAACTCCTTAATTGTGGTACACTGTTATCATCAACCCATATAAGGCTTCTCCCTTGACCCTAATCATCGTCATTCTACCTCCCCTTCCAGGTACCCACTCTAATATATTTGCATACATCTAGGGATATGTGTGCTTCCCCACATGATACATATGTATTGCTCATCCATGTGTACGTGTGCTTCTGGTTTACATGAACAGAAGGCACAGTGCTATTCTGTCCACACGATCTTTACTTATCCAGTACAGTGTTTCCAAGATATATCTATGTTTCTGTAACTAGACCTAGTTCATTGCTTCTAACTGCTATGTTGTATTCTGTGTTTTACTTATTCATTTCCCTTAGTGATGGAATCTAGGTTGCCTCCAACTTAATGCTACCACAAGTGACACTGAGATGAATTTCCTTGTTCATACTCTCTCATTGACCTGTGCAAAAATGGTGTGATGGCATCAGATCTCATCTAACTTCACAAGCGGGAGTAGAGAGGATCAATATGATCAGTCCAAGGCTGATTCCTATGAGGTGAAGGTCAAACATGCCTCCACCCTCCAATCTTTTTATCAATTCTGAAGCCAGCCACCCCTCCCACAGCACTTTCTACTTCTCTGCTGGGTTCGATAATTCGTTGTCATGGCCACACAGAATTCACAGACCATACTCACAGTTATAAGGTTTATTTGGGAAGTAACAGGCTACAATTCAAGATAAGGATCAACTTGGACGTAACAGGAACAACTCAGGATACAGTTTCTTGATCAGGACAGCTTCTTCTCAGCTGCTGCCAGGGGGCACCGGCTCTCAGCCTGGGCCTGTGCTGCTTGGGCAAGTGTTACAAAGCTGTTTAGCTCTGCCAACAAGTGCCCGGAGGCATACAGGGAGCCTCCTGCCCAAAGGCACTCAGCTCTCTTGCTCTGTGGGCTGGGAAGCCCACCACAGCATCTCACACTAGTCTCCCAGTCTCCTGCTTTTGCTGCTGCTGTTTCCTGGCCACCACTTCTCTCCATCTCCAGTATTATAGCTCTCTCTCTTTCTTCTTCGTCTAGGACGTTCTCAGTGTGGGGACCCTGGGTCCAAAGGACACACTCTGCTCTTGGCTCTTCTTCTTGATGGTAGTGAGATCCTCTCCCTGCACTGGAATTGGCTCTTTATATGGCAAAACTTACCAATCCCCTAAAAGGGTTCCACAAGCACCTTCTGTGCATAGTCCCATCCCTGCAAGGGTTCCATGCACCTTATTTGCATTATTAGCAGGTTGTCCAGTCCCCTTGGTGTACCACTTTATTTGCATGGTCTCACCCAATCACTTTGTGGGAGTCAGAAGACCATGGCTAGAGGTTCCATATTAAGTAATTCACTGCACCACAACCTGAGCAAGAATTTTTCCAAAGCATACCCAGCAGTTGTTGAGTCACAGCCTATTCTGATACCTAATTTCACCCTATACTGCCAGATTGCTTTCCAGAATAGCTCTATCAATTTACACTCCCTCCAAGGGAGCATAGGGCTTTCCCATTGACCATCACCTTAGCCAATTCTTAGAGTTACCCAGCTTTCTAAACTCTGCTAATCTGATGGCTGAAAGTATAGTCTCCTTGATTAAATCTGCATCCATCCGCTTCTTTTCTAGTCCTCTCTGCAAGTAGTATGTTATCCCCATGCATTCTCCCTCCCCCAGCCACATCCTCCTGCACATACATGTTCATGCACAGATACCATGAACATGCTCCCTCCTGGCCTCTGCTGCTCCCCATTTCCACCTCCACCCCAAATAATCAGGAGGAAAAGGAAGAAAACTCACGTTTTCTCATGTCAATTACGTACTGCGTGTTTTATATATATCTCATATAATCACCATTCCAGCCCCGTGAGATAGGTGTTACTAGCCCCATTGTGCCAATGAGAAAATTGAGACTAAGAGAGGAAGGGAGAACTATCCAGTCATACAGCTGGTGGAATCTTAATTCTAGTCCTAACAAATCTGACTCAAAAGCCTACAGTTCCTCCAGCAGGCCACTGAAGACTTGTTTCCTATCACGGAGGAGAGCCAGGCATCTCAAAGTCTGTGAAAGGGACTGGAATTAAATCATGACGGTTGCTTTGGGGTCACACTCAGTTACCAGGCCTGTAGAATTATTTTTTCTTTTACAGTTTTTTTTAAAGATATATTTTATATACTGTAAAATTCACTCAAAGTGTGCAATTCAGCGGTTTTTAGCATATTTACAAGATTTTGCAACCATCACCACTAATTCCAGAACATTTTCATCACCCCAAAAAGAAATCCTGTACCCACTGGCAGTCACATCCCATTCTTCTTTCCTCCCAGCCCCTGGCAACCACTAATCTACTTTCTGTCTCTATGGATTTGCCTATTCTGGACATTTCACAGAAAAGAAATCATACAATATGTAGACTGGCTTCTTTCATTTAGCATAAAGTTTTCAAGATTCATCCGTGATATAGCATGCACTTCGTTCCTCATTCTGACCCAATAATATTCCATTGTATGGATATATCACATTTTGTTTACTCTTTAAACCGGTAGAATTTAAAAGGGCATCACTTCCAGTACCTAAACTACAGTCAATTTGGAAACCGTTGCACTATACAATTTCTGTCAAGTAATTCAAATAAATTACGTTTTTTTATTTTTTTAAAACAATTTAGTGAGGGAAGGGAGAAAACCTTTGGGAAAAAAACAGGAAAATTCTATATTTTTCTATTGTTTCAAAAAAAAGAGAACAAAACAAAAAATCAGAACTCTTTGCAAACCAGAATTTTCTACCCACTTTTTTCTTGTGCCTACACATCTCTGGGAGGCCCTGGTGATGTAGTGGTTAAGTGTTTGGCTGCTAACCAAAAGGCCGGCAGTTCGAATCCACGAGCCACTCCTTGGAAACCTGTGGGGCAGTTCTACTCTCCCATAGGGTCACTATGAGTTGGAATTGACTCGACAGCAACGGGACACATGTCTGTGCACCTTTCTAAGCCCTAAGAACCCAGACAGTACAGTGCCACACTGGCTCGATGCTGAGTCCCAGTAAATGTTAAATAAAGGATGAATGATGAGCGCGAGGAATGACAGTGGCCACCTTGCTCTTTTCCCTCCCCCTCTCCCTCTCCCTCTCCCTCTCCCTCTCCCTCTCCC
>NW_004444081.1:7011410-7060807 GCF_000243295.1 Trichechus manatus latirostris
CCTGCCACCCCCCCTGCCTTGCTGGTCTTCTTTTCTCTGGTGCAAGTGGTTGAGCTGGCAGTCGTGGGGATTGCTGCAGGAAAGGTCAGCGGTTAAGCTTAATTACAAGTAAATACAATTTCTCTGGGAGTGCTTGGGAAAGGAGAGCAGATAAGATCAGGGAAAGTGCTTGGAGAGCCTTGGAAGGCAAACCCTCTACAAATATAGGATTGGCTTTTATTGTTCCTGCTGTTAATAAAACAGATGTTCTCAAAACATTCCTCCAACTGGTAACAGAACTTGGAAAATTGCTGTCCCTTTATTGGTTGCTGAAACCAAATAAAAATCAAATTAAAGTTTAATTCACCTAATAATTTTCTTCATGACAGCTTTGCTAGGCCAGCCTTGAGGCAGAGCCAACTTCCTTGTCCTCCATGGCATACATCACCCTCGGCCTGAAGCCCCCAGAGGTCAGGCGCTCCTTTCCCTCTCCCAGAGGCCCAGTGTGGGTGGTGCTGGCAGCTGGCAAAAGTGTAGCAGCTCAGGCCAAGATGAAAGAACGTTGGAAGTTGCTGGATGATACCAGAGAGGACCTCCCTCCTCTTCTCCTCTCTGGGGTCTCCATGGCAACGAGGGAAAGCTGCTAGGTATTCCAGCTATGTGACCTGGGCCACACATATTACCCAGCCTCCCGAGGGGCGCTAGACCATAAACACTGCGAGGCCTACAACCTCAAATGTCATGTTCACTCTTATACTTCTTATACCCAGAACAGTGCCTGGGATAAGGGGGGCTCACTTAATATTTCATGCATTTATTCAATATTTTCTCATTCAATTAATACATCAATGCATGAATGAATGAACAAATGAAGTCATTTTCTAGCTGCTTCCTTTCCTAAATAATTTCCTTTCTTCATTCATCTCCCTCCTTCCTTCCTCCCTCCCTGTCTCCCTTCCTTCCTCCCTCTCTTCCTTCCTTCTCTTTTCTGTGATACGCAAATAATCTAGGACCTCCAGGGCACATTCCAACTTTGACAAATGATTCCACAGGTGCTGAGAGTTAACAGCTTGCCATTGGCTGTGTAAACTCAGAGTTGGGTTTTGTAATTTTGAAACGCATCAAGTGCTCTACAAATACAAATCAGTGATCCCTTCATCTAAATCAGACAAAATACAAAGGTGAGGAAAGGAGCAAGACATCACCAGGAGGTGGATGGACACCAGCACCAGGCAGTCTTCAAGGTCAAGAAGTGCCTCAAGAAAAGCCACTGCAATGACATGAGAAGGTAAGGGGTAAAAGCCTGGCAGGGCTGCAAGTCCTCTTTAGAAATTAACCAATTGCTGTGGAGGCAACTGTAACTCATGACAACCCATGTGTGTCAGAGTAGGACAGTGCTCCACAGAGTTTTTAATTGCTGTTTTTTCAGAAGTAGCTCTCCAGGACTTTCTTCCTAGGCACCCTAGGGTAGACTTAAACCTCTAACCGTTCAGTTAGCAGTCAAGCGCATTAACCATTTGCACAAACCAGAAACTTTCTTTAGAAAATAAAAAACAAACAACAACAAAAAAAACTTTGCCATGGAGTCAATTCCAGCTCATAGCAACCCTATAGGACAGAGTAGACCTGCCCCATAGGGTTTCCTAGGTTGTAATCTTTATGGAAGCTGACTACCACATTTTTCTCCAACAGAGCAGCTGGTCAGTTCAAATTGCAAACTTTCGGTTAGCAGCAAGTGAGTCCTTTAACCACTGAGCCACCAGGGCTCCTTCTTTAGAAATTAGCTCCTGCTTAATCACTCATTCACCCATTCGTTTAATATTTCAGTGGCTGCAAAGTGGACTGGGCCAAACAGAGAAGAATGAGGCCAGAAGCCTGTCTGTGAGAGGCCCACAGGCTAGTGGGGGAGGAGGGTATGCAGAAATAAATTGTTACCTTACAATGTGTCAAGAGCTGAAGTAGACATAAAATACAGACGGTGTTGGGAAGTGCTTCACAGAAGAGGTGATGGAAAGATTCTAAGCAGAAAGGACACGATTCACTTTGTGTTTTGTAGAGCGGAGTCAAGATTGGAAGGGGAACGTGGGGCTATGAGAATGGAGAAAAGGGAACAAATTAAAGAGAGATTGTGTCTGAGTCCATCTTCAGTCTTCCTCCGAGGCCGACACTACCTCCACCAGGCATTTTCCTCTCTCCAGTGTCTTTAAAAACACCCTATACTTTAATAGTTGTGACAGTGCTGATTTTGGCATATATGAATGGGAGTTTTTCTTTCAGGGCCAAGAGATTTAATCATCACGTATCCTTTGGTGTAAGGTCAAAGAGAAGGAGATGTGGAAATCACACCACTGTTAAGAGATATTTTTCATTTTGTTTTATAAAATGTAGTGCATTTTCTGAACCTGTGTACAAGCTAAGCAGCTTACATTTCTTCTACCACAGAAGTAGTGGAGCAGAGTTCAGCAACCTGATTTTAATTCATGAACCAGGAAATCTCTTCTGGCAGATCCTGGTGAGTTTTCAGTTCGACTGCTAACAGATAGAGAAATGTGTTTTCAACAGTCCCTTCCTTCCCGTCCCATGTCCCACTGCCCACATTCTTCAGAGCCAACAATAGATGCTGACAGAATGTAGCACCCATGGTTTGAAGAACTGAGGTTTGCTCCACAGGTGGCCCAGAGTCAGTGAAGCGCTTTCTTAGGGCCTGTAGCATGTCATGGTCACTTGCAAGCTACATGTTGACAGGATATCTATCACTGAGACAAGTTTCCTTCCCCCCGCCCCCCCCTTTTTCAAAATTTAGCCTTTTCAGGGACCTCATACCACCAAGAAAGAAGCACTGGGAGCAGAGCATGTCCTTTGGACCTGAGGTTCCTGCGCAGAGAAGCTCCTAGTCCAGGGGAAGACTGATGATGACCAAGACCTTCCTCCAGAGCCGACAGAAAGAGAAAGCCTCCCCGTGGAGCTGATGCCCTGAATTTGGACTTCTAGCCTACTAGACTATGAGAAAATAAATTTCTCTTTATGAAAGCCACCCACTTGTGGTATTTCTGTTAGAGCAACACTAGATGACTAAGACAGAATTTGGAACCGTGAAAGTGGGGTGCTGCTCTAACAGATACCTAAAATGTGGAAGAGGTTTTGAAACTGTGAATACATAGAGGAGCAGCAGTGGCAGAGAACCAACAACAGCAGAACCAGGAGACCAGTGTGAGATGGCACTGGAGCCAACCCACAGAGTGAGAGGCTGAGTGCCTGTGTGCACGAGGCTTTCTGGTAGAGCTACAGAGCTTTGGAACACTTGCCCCAGCAGGGCAGATGTGGACTTGAGGCCCGAGGGCCAAGGGGTCACAGGAAGCAGAAGGTGAAGAGATTAGGAACACAAGAAGCCGAGATGTCTCAGTCTCAAAAGGTATGGCATGAGACCTCAGGGGTTTCAAAGGGTGGAGCCATGGCCTCTGGTGCTTCTAAGGGTGGAGCCCCCACTCTGATGGACTAGGAGAATGGTGTGCCTGAAGCTGAGGGAGCAGAGTTGCTGTCCCAGTGGGCTTGGAAGGCAGAGCTGAAGCCCAGGGCCAAGGGGCCTCCACTCAAAATCTGGAAAGTGTGGCCAATACCTAGAGTCTGGAGGGCAGGGCCATTGTGTAAAGTGTCTCAGAGACCAGAGGATTATTTTCAAAGCCTTGAGGGCTAATGTAATGTGTTCTACTGAACTGCTTGGTGCCTGTTATCCCTTCTTTCCCTCCAGTTTCTCCCATTTGTAATGGAAATGTCTAGCTTGTGCCTGTTCTGCCATTGTACCTTTGGAAGCAGATAACTTGTATTCTAGATTTCACAGATACAGAGAAATTTTTGGATTTTGGACTTGGAGTTAAAACTTTTGCTATGATATGATGGGGTGAATATGTTTTCCATGTTGCAAGGATGTGATTTTTTGGGGGCCAAAGGGTGTAATGTCATGGTTTGAATTATGTCCCCCCAGAAATGTGTGTATCAATTTGACTGGGCTATGATTCCCAGAATTGTATGGTTGGCCTCCATTTTGTGATTGTAATTTTATGTTAAAGAGGATTAGGGTGGGATTGTAACACCACCCTTCCCCAGGTCACATTCCTGATCCAATGTAAAGACAGTTTCCCTAGGGTGTGGCCTGCACCACCTTTTACCTTACAAGAGATAAAAGGGAAGAGAAGCAAGCAAAGAATTGGGGATCTCATACCACCAAGAAAGAAGCTCTGGGAGCAGAATGCATCCTTTGGACCCGAGGTTCCTGTGCAGAGAAGCTCCTAGTCTGGGGGAAGACTGATGACAATCTTCCTCCAGAGCTGACAGAGACAGAAAGCCTTCCCCTGGAGCTGACATCCTGAATTTGGACTTCTAGCCTACTAGACTGTGAGAAAATAAATTTCTCTTTGTGAAAGCCAAAAAATTTAGCATTTTCTGGACACGATCAGGCTTACTCCAAGACAGCGCTAGAAAAGGCTGCTATTAAATTAAAAGACTACCACCCGTCTGTCTGTTGTACTATGGTGGCTTGTGTGTTACTGTGATGCTGGAAGCTATATCACTGGTATTTCAAATATCAGCAGGCATTTGGTGGACAGATTTCTGTGGAGCTTCCAGACTAAGACTAGGAAGAAAATTAGCCAATGAAAACCCTGCGGATCACAACAGAATATTGTCTGATATAGGGGATACAGAAGATGAGCCCCTAGGTTGGAAGGCCCTCCAAATACACGGTAACCACAACAACGGGCTGGAGCATTACAGTGATCATGAAGACGGTGCAGGATCAGGCAATGTTTCCTTCTGTTGTACATTGGGTGGCCATGAATTGGAGCTGACTCCATGGCAACTAACAACAACAACAAATTAAGAGAGGAAAAATAAGGGAAGGAAAGGAAGGATTAAAAGGTAGGGGACAGATTGGAGAAAGGAGAGGAGGAAGAGGGTGAAGAAACTGGAGAAGATAATAATTTTAAAAAGAAGGGATAACCCTGAGATAATCTTTCACCTTTAAACTAAAAATAACCCCTGAAGTCTTCTTAAAACCGAACAATGGTTTAGCTTAACTAGTAAAAAAGGTCCTCCTTGAGCATTATGCTCTTTTAAGATCTATCTATATGGGATCAAATTGACAGCAGCAATTCCAAAGATTAGATAGGAACCTTAGAGGGCAGTGAGTTTATGTTAATGGAGAGGAACAACTCAGAAAAGGAGGGTTGCACAACTCAAAGAATGTAATCAACGTCACTAAATTGTTGAATCGGTGTATGTTTTGCTGTGTATATTCTCAACAACAACAAAATAAATAAAATGTGAGGGGAAAAAGGGGATAATAATAGTGCCGACTTTCTAGGATTGTGGGGATTAAAGACTCCTACTGCAGGGTCTTTGCACTAGGGTCCCTCCTCAAATGTCACCTCACAGCAATGCCATCCTTGATCTTCCTGTTTAAAATCCACCCCTCTTGTCACTCTCTAACTGCTTAACCAGTTTTATTTTTCTTTATAGCAATTATCACCACCTGCCACAATATTGGTTTGTTTGTTTCCCCTCAAAGGAATATAAACTTCACCAAAGCAAGGATGGTTTAAGTTTCATTCTCTGCTGTATCCCGGAGCACCTAGAACAGTGCCTGGCACAGAAGAGGTGTTCAATTAGTATTTGTTGAATGAATGAATGAGTGGTCCAGGGACTCCTTAAGGAAAAATCTTCTCCTTCCCCACCCAATTTCACTGTGTCTGTGCGAACAATGAGAATTTTGATTTAACATCCTATCTCATGAAGAGAAACTTTTTATTTGAATATAGTTTGAACTTTATCCTCTTCTTCATAATTTTTTTTTCCTACCTGTACCCCAACCTGCGAGAGAGAGAATAGGCGTGCACACAGGGTGCCATCAAAGGATTTCTCCTTTCTTTTATGAGGATACCTGCAGGACAAACCTTAATCTGTAGGGCAACGACAATGACAATTTCTTTTCCAGTTGAATTCTGCTGCCTCCCTGAAGGGGCCAGGGATGAATCCAGTGATAAAGGGAGGAGCGTGATACGAGGCAGAGCTCAAATCACAGAGAATGCTGTTTTCTCTTTTCTCTAAAGCCTCTGTAGAAAGTTGCGGATTTTTGTTTCTGAGTTGTAACTGTTTTAAAGAACATAAAATCGGACATACTGTGAACCCCCTCGTGATTTCACCCCGGCACTGATGTGAGATGCGGAGAGAGACTACGTGGGTGTTCTATTGGACGTGCAGCCTTGGGAGTGAGGTTAGAGATGGGGACTATCCTGAGGAAATGGTGGTTCCAGGGTACCTTGGGGCTTTGTGCCATAACTTTAAGTAATTCAGGCAGGAAAGGTTGAAGGAGCTGATGAAAAGGAACCGCAGAAAAGAGAAGCAGAGAGAGATGCAAAGCCAAGGAAGAGGGAGAGAAGACACAAGGGTCTCCTATACTCTCTTTAATACATTCTAAGCCCATTTATGGTGCACTGGTTAAGAGCTTGGCTGCCGACCAAAAGGTCAGCAGTTCGAATTCACCAGCGGCTCCTTGGAAACCCTATGGGGCAGTTCTACTCTGTCCTATAGGGTCACAATGAGTTGGACTGGACTGGACAGCAGTGGGTTTGGTTTTTGGGTTTAAGCTCATTTGTTACCCCTCCTACGGGACCAGAGGAAATCTTCAGCTTAGCTTTTGATTGCTTTAGGCCGATGACTCTCAAATCTATACTTCTAGCAACACTTAATGGTTGACTGGAACTTTCCACCCAGCATACCCTGTTTATCCAATTTAGCCTAAATATCAGCTCCTTGGTGTAGCCATCCCTGACTTCCCCTAAATTTGTTGTTCTTTCTCTGTCCCCTCATACCAATCTATTGATGACAGGACACACCATATTTTTTGCACACACATAATTTTTCTGTTATAATGTCTGTTTTCCTCAATAGTCTGGATTCCTTGAGGACAGGGCCATGTCCTGCTCCTCTCAATATCCTCAGCGCCTAGCACCATGCCTGGCACACAGGAATCACTCAACAAATGCTAGAAAAGCGAATGGGGCTTAAAAATAAAATTTTGAGAACTGTCAGACCAGAATGGATAACTAATGACAGAAAAATGGATTTCTATCACCTTTTTTAAAATTATGTCCGTATGTATGTGGATATTTATTTTTTAATAACACAAGTAACACATAACAAGTAACCTTATTTCTGACCATGAGCCCCACACCAAAAAATACTTCTCCTCAAAAATGGATTGTGAATTATTCCAGGGGTGCATGGAATAAAATGCAAAAGTAGAGATCAAATGTACTTGTTTAATGAGAGAGAAACTTCTCAGGGACAGACAGCGGCTACCTCAGACATCTCAGTGTGTACTGGGGTACTGGAGCCAGATAATGAGATATGGTGGACGCTGCTATGGAAATGGCCCATGCCCTGTCCACAGGACAGAGAACCACAGCGTTCTAGGAGAAAATGCCAGGTTTGTGGGGGACAGTTGACAAACTTTTCTGTTAGTTTCTAATCACCAAAGCTGCAATTCCATTTGATTGCACACCATTTTGCCTCCAGCTCAAGTTTTCATAAATCTGTTGCGCATTCCACCCCGTCTCAGCCCAGGGCCCTGCCCACCTCAGCGCAGCCTCCTACCAGCTTTCTCTTAATTCGTCATCCTTGAAGCGGCAGCAGTAGCTAGTTTTCTGTGTCATTAATTGGCTGCAAGGTGGAAGGTATGACAAGGAGAGAAATTAAATTCTGGAAGCCTTTGCAGCTTCAGGTTAGATGAGGATGCCTGGTCTCTTGGAAGGGACAAGGTTCCAGAGGAAGTGCAGATTGGCAACTCCAGGGCAGGAGCTTTTACAAACTGTGCACAGCTCCATCAAAGAGTGAAGGGGGAGAAAGCTCAGGGGCTGACCCTCAGGGAAGGCTGGATTTGGGGATGGCTAATGCAATTACCCATTTGGAATTTAGCTTAGGAAATGAAAAGAAATAGACTAGAAGTGATGAACTTTAAAATTCCTTTTTTCTTTCCCAATCCTCTCCTGGTCAAGAGTTGGGAGCTGAGGTGGAGGGTGGGTAGTGGAAAGAGGAGGGAAGCAGAGAGAGAGAATTAAAAAGCAAAGGAGTATGTGAGGCCAGCAAGGAGTGTGGCTAATGCGGTTAATGCTGGCCCAAGGGAAAGACGGGGTGTTAATTTGGATCTTCACACACTTATGACCACCATGAAAATACATGAGTGTGAGGTAAAGGGTGGACGCAGGGAGGGAGGAGGCTCCAGGGGAGCTTCTCCCCACCTAGAGTGGGTTAGGTAGGAGGAGGGTAGCTCTCACCAGAGATCACAGTCCCTGGTTTGGGAAGGTCTGGTTTAAGAACTAGGAGAAGACACTGGAAAACCAGCCTAATTCAACTATCTGTGCTTGCTTGGCTGCTTGATTAACCTGTTCTTCATATCTCAAAAGAGATTGACTTAAGACACACCCTACACTAATACTGCCTCATTAATGTAACAAAGAAAACCCAATCCCAAATGGAGTTATAACCACAGGTATAAGGGTTAGGATTTACAACACATATTTTGGGGAGACTCAGTTCAATCCATAACACTGGGCAATTGCAGACTGGCTGGCAGTCATTTTCTTATTTGGGACTGGGGGAAATTCTGAACTAGGTTAAACTGATCAGGCAAGTCCTAATTGGTCAGCTTAGGTTTCCGTTTCTGGGAGGGTCAGGTATTTACAAGAAATAGAAACTTAGCTGGGTTTTGGTTTGCTGACGTGGGACCCAGCAAAAATGACTCCATCATATAGTCAGGTTAACAATTCAAACTCCTCAGGCAGAACTATTTACATTTTTCTCACAAGGAGAAAGGAGAGTAAATACAGATTCTGTGGGTCTGGGGGGATAGCCCCAGAGCAAAAAAAAAAAACAAAAACAAACTAGTTGCCTTCTAGTCAATTCTGACTCATGGTGACCCCATGTGTGCAGAGTAGAACTGCTCCATAGGGTTTTCAAGGTTGTGACTTTCCAGAAGTAGATTTCCAAGCCTGGCTTCCTAGGCACCTCTGGGTAGGTTATAAACTGCTAACCTTTCAGTTACCCAGGGACTCCAGTCTCTTCCATTAACATGTTTTTTTTTTTTCCTGTGTTTTAATTTTTCAAAACAGTTGAAGAGTGTTGGTGATGATCTCCTCTTGAAAGAAGAAAGGAGAGTTCATACCACTTGTTTATAAATTGCACATACTGTAAGAAAGAGAGTTGACAAATCACAATCTCAGCGACTCTTGACCAAAATAATTCTTTGGTTCCTAGTGTCACTGAACTTTGTCTTCCTAAGCAAGGCAAAGCAGTTGAGGTCATGCCAATTGGATGAGTAAATGGGCACTGAGAGGAGTGAGCCCCTCATTCTTACACGATAGCCTTGGGGGAGATCACCCAGTGACCACTCTCCATGGCAGCCCCTCAGAAACTTGAACAAATGTGAGCAAGTGCTTCGCAAACAGGAGCAGAGATCACCGAGAGGGCGGGTCAGCACAGGGATTCCTGGCCTCGTGTCCAGAGATTCTGATTCAAGAAGTCCAGAGTGGGACCCAAGAAACTGCATTTCTGACAAACTCTTGTAACGGTAATAGTTGCTGGTCCTTAACTCCTGCCTTCCTTCCTTTCACTACTCTAGAGCACCTCAAGTCTAGAGCAAACCATGCCCTGTTTTATTCAGACCTTCAAAATTTTTCACCTGGATTATTGCAACAGTCATCTAACAGGTTTCACTCTCCTTCAGCGATGGCTCCACATGCATCCAGAATATCTTAGTAAATTAAAATTTGATTATGCCAAGTCTTGCTTAAATATCTTCTATAACTCCCTATTCCCTGGGTATAAAGTACAAACATTTCTTAGCTTGTCATACAATGTCCTTAATCACAAAAATGATTATTTACTGGTCATGTTTGGCTGCTAAGGTTGGAGGTTCAAGTCTACCCCAGAGGCACCTCAGAAGAAAGGCCTGGTGATCTACTTCTAAAAAAATCATCTATTGAAAACCCTATGGAACACAAGTGTACTCTGACACACATGGAGGTGCCATGAGTTGGAATCAGTTGGACAGACATCTGGTTCCTAGTGCATCAGGAAAGTACAAATATTGATCTGACAACACAATAAAGGCGGTACTCTTTTATTATCATCCCTAAAGAAGTTAAGTAAATTGCCCCAGTTCACATAGTTGTTAAGATGGAACTTAATTCTAGGTTTTAGAGGACACTAAAGATCTCCCTCTTAGCCATTACACTACACAGTCTCCCAAGTCTACAGCTAGCCCCTGCCTACCTACACAGCTTCATATTTCACCACTCTCCCCACCTCCACATTTGTTCCTCACAAAGCTGCCTGAAAAAAACAAACAAAAAACCCCAAATCTACAAGCCCCTTAATCCCTAATGCACTAGGTTGTTTTACACCTGCCTGCTTTTGCTCAGGCTTCTCCCTTAAGGACTAAAGATTTAAATTTAATAAAGAAACAATAAGTTACTAGAAGAAAATATGGATGAACAACTATATAATGATAGTACTTGGGAAGGACTTTCTAATTATGATACCAAAATCAGAAATCATAAACGAGTATACTGAGAGATAAGATCATATAAAAATTGTTAATTTTCTGTACGCTCAAAAATGCCACAAATCAAGTGAAAAGACAAGTGCAGACTGGGAAAAGTATTTGCAATATGTCTACAACATGCAGACAAAGAGTTAGTACCTTAATTTATAAAGAGCTCTTATAAATGAATAAGAAAGTATACCTCAATGGAAAAATGGCAGAGAACATGAAGTACAAATGGCAATAAAAACATGAAAGAATGTTTGCTCTCACTAGTAATTAAGGAAATAAAAAAGTTAATGAGATATTAAGTTTTGCCTATTAGATTGGCAAAGATTAAAAGAATAATGACAACCAGTGTTGTGGGTGGAGAAACCAACACCTTTTTGGGGAGGTTAGGGGAATACAAATTGATATAAGCATTTGGGAGGGCAGTTAATCAGTACGTGTTAAAAAGCCTTTGAAGAGTGAAGACCTTTGGACTTAGCAATTCCACTTTTAGAAATTTATCCCAAGGAACAAATCAGATTAAGTTCAGAAAGATAAGTGTACAGGGATGTTCACTGCAGTAATAGTAATAATAGCAATAATAAATTTTAAAATTTTTTCTACTTTCTAAATGTCCAACGGTAACGGGTTGGTTAAATAAACTATGATACAACAATTCAATTTTAATGTGTCCATTAAAATGGGAGATGGAGATGTATATTTATTGTCATGAAAAGATAATATGTGTTATTAAGTGAGAAAAGTAAGTCATAAAAATATGTATAGAATGATCTTATTTTTATAAGACTCTACACCAAAATGTTAATCATAATTATCTTGGGCAATTGGGATTTCAGGTCATTTACCTTCTATCTTCCTTCCTTCCTTCCTCCCTTCCCTCTTCCTCCCTTCCTCCCTTCCTCCCCCCCTCCTTCCTTTTTTCTTTCTTTCTCCTTATCTGTATTTTCTGATTTTTCTTCAATAAATGTTATAGAAATAATAATTTAAGAAAGATTCTGTTCTAGGAAGCAGATGTTGTTGTTAGTTGCCATCTCATAGCGACCCTAAGTACAACAGAACAAAACACTGTCCGGTCCTGTGCCATCCTCACAATTGTTGTCATGCTTGAGCCCATTGTTGCAGCCACTGTGTCAATCCATCTTGTTGAGGGTCTTCCTCTTTTTTGCTGACCCTTTACTTTACCAAGCATAATGTCCTTCTCCAGGGATTGGTCCCTCCTGATAACATGTCCAAAGTATGTGAGATGTAGTCTTACCATCCTCGCTTCTAAGGAAGACTCTGGTTGCACTTCTTCCGAGACAGATGTTTTTCATTCTTTTGACAGTCCGTGATATGTTCAATATTCTTTGCCAACACCACAATTCAAAGGCGTCAATTCTTCTTCTGTCTTCCTTATTCAGTGTCCAGCTTTCACATGCATATGAGGCGATTGGAAACACCATGGCTTGGGTCAAGTGCACCTTAGTCTTCAAGGTGACATCTTTGCTTTTTAACACTTTAAAGAAATCTTTAGCAGCAGATTTGTCCAATGCAATGCATCATTTGATTTCTTAACTGCTGCTTCCATGGGCGTTGATTGTGGATCCAAGTAAAATGAAATTCTTGACAACTTCAATCTTTTCTCCATTTATCATGATGTTGCTTATTGGTCCAGTTGTGAGGATTTTTGCACAAGGCGGAATAAAACTCAGAAAATACAGAGCTGTGTGAGTTCAAAGATAAACATGACTTACTCTGGCAGGAGAAATCAAAGTGAGATTCATGGAGGAGGTGACTGTGCTGGGCATTAAAAGATGAATAAAATATTCATAAACAACAGGTTCCTGAGCTGAGAGACTGGAATGGCACTAAGGCCAGAGCCACACTAGGGTATGATGTGTTGAAAAATCAAACATAGTAGAAGGACATTGAGGGAGCCAGCCCTACACTGGCCCCAGGATCCTGCTGGTATTCTCACATATAAGTGATCCCCACCCAGACAGTACCAGGGTGGTCTGTGTGACTAACAGAATTCAGCAGAAACGATCATATGCCACTTCCGAGACTAGATTATAAAAGACACTGTTTTAGTCACTCTCTCTCAGATGTTATCTCTCTTGGTTCACTTGCTTTGGGGAAAGCTAGTTGCTATGTCATGAGCAGCCCTGTGGAGTGGCCTACCTAGTCAGGAATTGAACCTCAGCAGCACTGAGTGAGCCTGGAAGATCTTCCAGCTCCTTCAGATGACTGCAGCCCTGCCTGACAGCTTGTCTGCAACCTCATGACTGACCCTGAGCCAGAACCATCCTGCTAAGCTGCTCCCAGGTGCGTGAAATAATAAGCGTTTATTGTTTTAAGCTGTTAAGTTTTGGGATAATTTGTTCCACAGCAAGAGATAACTAATACAAATGTATAGATGTAGAGGAAGCCGAAGCTGAAAGTTAAGTTTGAGAGCAGATCACCATCAGCCTTGAATGCCTTGCTAGGAAATTTAGGCTGTGATCTGTAGCAATAGGGGACCATTAGAAATTATTGAGGCGCAAAGCATTGACACATGTGGTAAAATAGGATGGCTCTGAAGGCTGTATGAAGGATGAACTGGAGACAAGCTAGGAGGCTTCTACAATAGCCTGGGTGAAAAAGAAGGAGGGCCTGGATGGAGCAGTGACAAAGGAGAGAGGGACAGGGTGGCGTATAAGAGACACCCTGGAGGTAGAACTGCTGGGACTTGGTTACTCATTGAACTGGGGATCTAAGAGGGAGGGAAGTGTATTAGATCCTTAGGGCTGTACGGAACAGACTCTCATTCAAACACACCTAGCAAGGATGATTTATTATAACTTTATCTGGGGAAGTGAGAACAGAAGCACAGCCATAAAACCAGGCCTTCTACAAACATATATTAGGAACTGGAAGTAACCCTGTTGAGGGAGCTACCCCTCCGCAAGAGCTGGTTATTGGTCTTCTATTGCTCTAGCTGCTATTGACCCCATTTTCTCTCTGGGTTTAGTTTATCCATAGCTAAAAGAAAAGCTCAGGGCATTTCTTTTCTCATAACTTGCTTCCTCTTAGCTTTAACAGCCTTGTGACAGTCATGGCTTCATACTGTCTGCCTATGACCTTTCCCCAATGTGTCTTTTAACTTTTATTCCCTACTTGACTAATTGTCTTATTCTCTGAATCTATGAATCACGTTCTGAGAGGGAAATTCTCAATAATTCAGCTCACATCCAATATCTACATGAGGCAACATTTTCAGTCATTTGGCTGCCAGGTGGTCAGATGACTGCTTTGTGTCCAGTCAGGTTTGGCCAAGAAGGCAAGGTCAGGAAGTACCGGCAAGGCAACGTGTTCAGAAGAAAACTTTTAGAAAATGACTGTGGGTATGATAGGCTTTCTGAGGCTTAGACTACATGGAAACTCTCAGAGAGGACTCCAAATTTTCTCACCTGGGTCACTATAAGAATGGTGTGAGTTAAAGGAAATAGAGAACAAAGGATAAGGAGAAAATTCGTTTGGGGAATGGATAAGTTGGAGGTGCATGTAGGAGAGTCAGTCATATGATGGAGGGAGATATCCAGAGGAAGTTGGAAATTTAGGTCTGGAATTCAGGAGAGGTCAGCTGTAGAGGAGAAGATTTATAGAAGAGCACCAAAATGGTCATAGGCATCTTAAGAATGAAGTGTCCAGAACAGGATGAGATAAAATTGGGTCACCTCTGGGGATGAGAGAGGCACAGAAGGGTTGGGATGACTCTTGGCCCTTCCACACAAGTCTGGAGAGCAACTCTAATAATTTCCCAGGGATTCATCACATCAGTGGGCAAATGGCTTCCCACTTCTCTCTCTTCTCTCCGAGCATCATTGCCTGGCCCTCTCTTAGGGTACCAGAGCACTGGGAGCCTGGATCTGGCAATGCCCACCGCACCTCACAGATTAACTTGAAACAAACACTGCAGTGGTGTTCATATAGTGTATAAGCTTTTTTGTTTTTTCTTTCTGTTTGGTATCTCTCAGTTAGGAAACTGACACACATATGGTGTTCCAGACTACTCTCAGGAGATTATATAATCAATGAATCCTAAACTGAGAAAACACAACTTTTCAAATGAGTTTGAACTCCACCCCTCCACCCCTTCCTCCAGCTGGTCCCTTTCCTAAGAGGATATAATTAGCAGTAAAGTCAATAAAATCTGGATTTTCACTAACTCACCCATGAACTGTTACCCAGAAGTGTTGAGTGTCTGTTAGCAGTCACTGGGCAATGTCCACTCATAGTTGGCACTACACCTTTATTGTCTCATCTCTGCAGCCCAAGAGGGATTACTATTGGTAGCCAGTTATTCCCTAATTTTAAAGGCAGAGGCACTGGGCACAGACCACCTATTCTCATCAGGTCACATAAGCAACCATTCTCAGATACAAGGGCTTGCTGGAAAGAAGGACAGGGCTGGGACTCTTGGGGCTTCTTAATTATAGTGTCTGGACAGCCTAGGGCAGGGGGAAGAGAGGGAGGAGAGGACTGTAGAATCTCTAGCTCTCTCTTCCCTTCATTTACTCCCCCAAATATACATCAGATTTCTCTCTGTCTCCAACAATCCATTAATCTATGTCTTTAAGAAAATAGAAGCCTGTTTGAATTTAACTTAGAATATGGACAATCTATAGCTATATCAGCCAGGATAGGCTGGGATATGCTGTGGTAACAACCAGCCCCCAAATCTCAAGGACTTATGACCACAAAGTTTGTTTCTTACTCATGTACCTGGTCCACCTTAGACCAGCTGTGGTTGTGCTCCATGATGCCTTTATCTGGAACATAGCTGGTGTCATGATAGAAGGAAGAGAACTTAGCAAAACACAAGCTAGTTCTTAACATTTCCACCTGGAAGCATTTATTCTCATTGCATTAGCTATCGCTGCATAACAAATCACCCCAAAACTTAGTACCTTAAAACAATAAGCATTTATTATCTCATAGTTTCTGTGTGTCAGGAATTCAAGAGAGACTTAGCTGGGTATTTTTGGCTCCAGGTCTCTCATGGGAATTTTAGCTAGGGCTGCATCATCTGAGGGCTTGTCTGCGGCTAGAGGATCTACTTCCAAGGTAGCTTACTCACATGGCTGGCTAGTTGGTACTGGCTATTGGCTGGTGGTCTCAGTTCCTCTCCACCTGTGTCTCTTCATGGGGCTGTTTTAGTGCCTTCACAGTGTGATGGCTGACCTTTCCTAGACTAAGTAATCCTAGGAAGGAAGGCAGAAGATGCAGTGCCTTTTCTAACCTAGTCTAGGAAATCACACACTACCACTTCTGCAGTATTCTATTGGTTACACAGGATCAGCCCTGATTCATTGTAGAAGGGGACTACATAAGGGCATAAATACCAGCAGGCAAGGATCACTGAGGGGGCCATTTTTGCCACCACAGTCACATTTCTTTGGCTAAAGTAAGTCTTGTGGCCCAGCTTGCCATGAGTGGGATGAGGATGCATAACCCTCCCAAGGGGAGAGAACTAAAATATTTAAAAACCAAAAACCAAACCCATTGCTATTGAGTCTATTCCGACTCATAGCAACCCTATAGGACAGAGTAGAACTGCCCTACAGGGTTTCTAAGGAGCGCCTGGTGGATTTGAACTGCTGACATTTTGGTTAGCAGCCAAACTCTTAACCACTACACAACTTGGGTTTCCTAAAATATTTAGTGGGCTGAAATATCATCTACCTTAGTGGCTCACAGACTAAGTCTCTCTCTCTCTAATACATCACTATTCTTGGGTCAGCTCCCAACCCAGGGAGCTGGCATTTTCCTCCTGCTTCTTCTCAGAGGCCTTGTCTCTATCAACAGCACAGCCTAATTCTGCTCCATTTTCATCAGTGCACTTAGGGACCTCTTCCGGGAGTGCCATATATTGTATAGTTGTAAAACTAGAAAGTCCTCAGTGGGAGGAAGGTTAGAGACCACTGGCATCACAGCACCTATGTCTCCCCCTGTATGCCAAGTCTTTGAGAAGGTGTGATGAGACCAGTGATGTCTTTGCAAAGAGTTGTGCAGTTACAGCAGAGCCTCAAGACAGAGCCTGGGGATCTAGAAAGAGACCCAAGTCAGGGTCCATGTTGTGCACTCATCAAAAGCAGCGAGACAGGGATCTCAGAGTCCAGGGCAAGAAAAAGTAGCAAATCAAAACCCAGGAAAACAAAAGGTGGGAAAAGGAAAATATAGACCTTGAAGGCCAAGGTAAGTCAGATGCTCATGTGTCATGTCAGGAAGTCAGAAGTCAAGGGGATCAAGGACTAGATTCATGGCATTAAAGCGATCTCAGTTGTGAGATCAATTCCTGCCTCAGATCTTAGAATCTTTACCTTCAACCTTAACTTCTAGACACGTCCTATTTACATTTAGTGCAACTGTTTGCCATCGAGTCGATTCTGACTTGTGGTGATCCCAGGTGTGTCAGAGTAGAACTGCTCCTTAGGGTTTTCAAGGCCACGACATTTCAGAAGCAGATGACCAGGTCTGTCTTCCCAGGCACCTCTGGGTGGGTTCGAATCACCAACTTTTCAGTTAGTAGTCGAGCTCTTAGCCATCTGTGGCACCTAGGAACTATCTACATTCAGTGAAGCCCAACCATATTTGACAAAACTAACGTTATGATTTCTGCAGTTATGACACTATTGAGTTCTGTGATTGTAATTACAATAGAGAGCTCTGTTTACCGTGGGTGTGCAATAAAATGCTTATTGATTGATAACTACTGCCATCAATTTTAATAAGAAAATGTATTGGAAAATGTAGCTGTTCAGTATTACCAGAAGTCTGAGTCCAGAGGTGTAAGTTTCCCTCAGCAACCAAAATAGATAACCTCACCGATGAAAAGAAACTTGATGAGGCTGATTAAAGACGGCTGCATATTTTTGATGCTCCTCCCACTGAGAGATGGATTTATTTCCCGTCCCCTTGAATCCGGGAAAGCCTGACTGCTTTGACCAACCATGTATGGTGGAAGTTCTGGGCCTGCCACTTCTGCTTTGGTCATTTTGGAGTCCTGAGCTACCGTGTAAGAAGTCTGACTTCCCTACCAGAGAGACCATGTGGAGAGGCCTGAAAGGACATGGAGAGGGAAAGGGGCCCAGCTGACAACCCTCTTCCAGCTGTCCCCACCAAGCTGCCAGGCTAGTGAGTGAAGCCATCTTGTATTTCCCAGAGCAGCCCAGCTGCTAGCTGAATCCCACCAAGTGACCGCCTTCAACACTACATGGAACAGAAACCTAGCTGAGCCCTAGAATCCCTGGCCTACAAAATCGTGAGATATAATAAAAAGGTTGTATGTGTTTTTTAACTGAGGTGAAATCCACATAACAAAACTAACCATTTCAAAGTGTATGATTCAGTGGCATTTATTACACTCACAATGTTGAGCAACCACCACCTCTGTCTAGTTTCAAAATGTTTTTATCACCACAAAAGAAAACCCCATGTTTATTAAGCTTACCAATTACTAGTTGCCGCAAGCCAATTCTGACTCATAAAGACCCCCTGAGTGCCAGAGTAGAACTGTGCTCCATAGGGTTTTCAATGGCTGATTTTTCAGAAGTAGATTGCCAAGACTTTCTTCTGAAGTGACTCTGGGAGGACTCAAACCTTCAACCTTTCAGTTAGCAACCCAGCATGTTAACCATTTGCACCACCCAGAGACTCAACTCACTAAGCCATCACTGCCTATTCCCTTCTCTCCCCAGCCCCTGACAACTACCAATCTGCTTTCTGTTTCAACGGATTTACCTATTATGAATATTTCATATAAATAAAATCTACAATATGTGACCTTTGGTGTCTGACTTCTTAGTGTGTTTTCAAGGTCCATCAACAACGTAATATGTATCAGCACTTCAATGGTTGCGTTTTCACCCACTAACTTTTGGGGTTGTTTGTTACACAGCAGTAGATCGCCCAAACACTGGGTTTGAGTCTTAAAGCTATAGATTTTTTGCAAAAATTTTCCTGACCTGAAGCCACAGAGCTAAGGCTCCTTATGGAGCCTTATATACACAAGTGTAGTTAATTTGTATTTCCACATGACTACTTTCCTATGAAAACGTTACATAAGAGGAAGGAAGAATATGGGGATTGGAGGAGGTCTTGTTCTGCCTATACAATAATAGCTTCAAAGAAGTAACCCAATCTAAACCTGAGT
This sequence comes from Trichechus manatus latirostris, assembly GCF_000243295.1. Classification (NCBI taxonomy): domain Eukaryota; kingdom Metazoa; phylum Chordata; class Mammalia; order Sirenia; family Trichechidae; genus Trichechus; species Trichechus manatus. The sequence continues at coordinate 7,030,169 of NW_004444081.1, forward strand.
GACCCCTGCTTGGCTAAGCGACAGCCCACGGAGTCCAAAGGCTCATATTAGAAAACACAACACTTATTTACATATTGGCAATCACATTAGCATCTAAAGCTCTTGACTATGATGAAGCACTCTGAGTACTTTAAATGAGAGGCCTATAACTACTAAATGTCCTTATTGTTACTAGCCCCAAGATATGAGGGTCCACCCACAAATTTGGCCATATCTATCACAGTACAAAGAAGCTGTATGGAAGGCTGTCTCAGTAGTAATGTTTAACCGGTTAGCACTCTATAATCAAAGGAAATTAAAGGAGCTAGTTGCAGGCTGGCTGAGTGTAACTCCCACATGGAATTTATCCAAGAGGCTCACACTCCCAACCCACTCCTCCAATTCAAAAGAGGATAAGGGACGAACTGGAAAACTTTTGGACCGTAATGTAGAATAATATAACTTGGCAGCCAGGATCTCCTTGGGAATCTTTTTTAAACAGCTAAGCAACCAGAGTCCCTGGATGGTGCAAACGGTTAAGTGCTCAACTCCTAGCTGAAAGGTTGGTGGACTGCACCCACCCAGAGGTGCCTCAAAAGACAGGCCTGGCAATCTACTTTTGAAGATCACATCCTGGAAAACCCTATGGAGCAGTTCTACTCTCCATCAGTGGAGTTGCCATGAGTCTCAATCGACTTGACAGCAACTAACAGCAACAACAAGCAACCGCTGTCTTTGCTCAGGTATGGTCCATTCCTGATGGTGGTCTCATGGTGGTACCCAAACCTTGGTGCTTAGCCCAGTGCTGGGCTGGCTGTATCAGAGTTCCCTGGGGAGCTTGTAAAAGCACTGCATCCAAGCTCTACCTCTGGAGATCCTGATTCTGTAGGTCTCGAATGGGCCCAGAAGATGTACATTTCACCAAAATCTCCCCAGATGATTCTCATGCACAGCCAGATTTGGGAATCACTGGTCTAGATAAACACTGGTTCAATTCAATAGCTCAAAACCATATGCCAAGACCATATGCTGCTCCTAACATACCCAAAATAATCGACACACAGAGGCACCAATATTAATGATACTGATGCTTACTAACACTTCTGCCCTTTGCTAGGAAGAAGATAACAGACACCACAACCTTAATCAATGATTGTGTGTATGTAGCAGAAGCTTAAGCAAAAAGAGGTGTTATTGTAAGGAAACAGGGGTATCTTACTATATGCATGTCTGTCTGTCCATATTGCACACGCAGATAGGCTGGGCCTCAAACTTCCAGCAGCCATAGACTGCTAGGAATGAGGCATGTACACTCACTGGCATCAACCATTCCATGGGTGCTACATTCATCTATGATCGAGCCAGGCACATGAGACACTTACACAGTCCTGGCAAAGTGAAAGCCATTATTATTATTTATAGAAAGCAAACAGTAAACAATAACAACAGATTCTCTAAGGGGAAATACCTTTCCCCAAATTACCCAAGTCCATCTATGTCATTGGGCAGGCACAGCATGGTTCAGGTCAGATGCTGTGTTCATGTAACCACTGCCTCCAGCTGCCAACATGCTGTCTGAGCCTTCTGCTCTGCCACTGGGCCTCACTAGGCTCTGCTTCGCTGGTGAGAAGACCCCTGCACAGGATCCCCTGAGCCTACACCTTGGGGTCCTTCTAAGTCTCTGTAGGCGGCTCCCACCATGCTACCCAGGCCTGCGCTGCCTGACAGCCTACGTGGCTCCCGTGACCCCATCCAAAGAGGGGAGAAGGTATGTAACCCCTGCATTAGGCACATGCAGGCCTATGCCCTGCATGGGAAAGAGTTACAACTCCTTTAGCACTGTTGGCAAGCCTCCTGCCTGAAGGCGCTCAGATCACGCCCTGTGGGTCGTCAAGGCTACCGCCATTGTCTCACACTGCCTTTGGGGTTATAGCTCTTTCTTCTAGGTCTAGGAGGTTCTCAGCACAGGGACCCTGAGTCCACAGGATGTCCCCAGCTCCAGATTCTTTTTGATGGTAGTGAGGTCCTTCAGAACCTCTGTGGGATTGGCCCTTATATAAGCCTAAACCAAAGCCAAAACAAAACCAATTGCCGTTGAGTCAAATCCAACTCATAACAATCCTGTAGGAGAGAGTAGAACTGCCCCATAGGGTTTCCCAGGCTGTAAGCTTTACGGAAGCAGACTGCCATATCTTTGTCCCATGGAGCAGCTGATGAGTTCAAACCTCTGACCTTTCGGTTTGCAGCCAAGCGGTTAACAACTGCACCACAGATAAGCCTACTGCTTTCAATTTCAAAGCATGGTCTTCCTAGCAAGACCACAAGCTGACCAATCCCCTTGGATTGATCACTATAAGTGACATCATAAGTCACTCAATTTGCATAGTCCCAGTCAATCATTTTGTGGGAGTTACAAGGCTGTGGCTAGAAAAGCCATATAAAAGAAATTCACTGCACCACACTTACAGAACCCAAGTGTCAAAAGTGAGGGACTAGAGTAAAAAGCTACAAAGCTGCCAGGAACCAGGTTGTCTCTTTCTGCCTCTCTTGGACCACATGGTTGGTTGGTTTGATTAAATCTGTTTCTGTCATTACCACCCTTCTTTATCTGAGGTTTGGTGGTCTCTGCTTCTTTGAGCACATGGGCCACACATGGGCCTTGGCCCCTGCTTTACCATGCTTCTCTGTCCTTGTACCCAACACAGACTGTTAGAGCAGGCAGAGGTTGCAAACTTGTGTTCTATAGCAGATATGGCCTGCAACTGCGTTTTGCTTTGGACAGCACAATTTTTTAAATTAGTGGCACTAATTAAAGAAGCCCTAGTGGTGCAGTGGTTCAAACACGTGGCTGCTAACCAAAAGGTCTGTGGTTCGAACCCACCACCCACACTGGAGAAAGATGTGGCAGTCTGCTTCTACAAATCTTCTGTAAAGATTTATAGGAAGTTCTACGCTGTCCTGTAGGGTAGCTGTGAGTCGGACTCTGCTTGACAGCAAGGGGTTTGTGTTGTTTTTTTCTTTTTTTGACATTAATTATATGCACAGTGTTGTCTAACCATTGCTATTCCAAAACTATTTCCAAAACTTTTTCATCACCCCAAACAAAAACTCTGTACCCATTAAGCAATAATTCCTTCTTCTCTCCTCTGCCCAGCCCCTGGTAACCACTAATCTACTTTCTGTGTCTATGAATTTGCCTAACCTAGGTATTTCATATAAGTAGAATCATTTAATAGTTGCTCTTTTGTGACTAGCTTTTTTCACTTAGCATAATGTTTACAAGGTTCATCTATGTTGTAGCGTGTACTAAAATTCAATTCCTTTTTGTGTCTGAATAATATTCCATTGTATGTATATACCACATTTTGTTTATCTATTCACCTGTTAATGGACACTTCAGTTATTTCCACATTTGGCTCTTGTGAATAATGCTGCAATGAACATTGGTGTACAAGTATCTGTTTGAGTCTCTGCTTTCAATTCTCTTGGGTATATACCCAGGAGTAGAATTGCTGGCTCATAAGGGAGTCCCTGGGTGGTGCAAAGGGTTATGTGCTCAACTACTAGCCCAAAGTCTGGAGGTTAGAACTTATCCAGAGGCACCTCGGGAGACAGGCCTGGTGATCTGTTTCTGAAAGGTCAGCCTTTAAAATCCTATGGAGTAGTTCTGCCTGCACACATGGGGTCACCATGAGTCGAAATCAACTGGACGCAACCAACAACAACGTGGTAATCCTGTGTTTAACCTTCTGAGGAACTGCCGCATCATTTTCCACAGTGGCTGTGTCATTTTATAATCACATCAGCCGCAGATGAGGATTCCAATCTTTTCACATACTCTCCAATAGGGATCGTTTTTTAAAAACTCTAAGATCTTTTCCAGGATCTAACATTCTTTTCTAAAAATCTATGAAAAACGAAAGAAGCAGAGAAAGGCAGGGAGGACACAGGAAGAAGCAGAAAAATTGAAAACAGAAGGAAATAGTGGGAAACATTTTGAAGCTTTTCAAGCAAGCATTTTTTTCTTACTCAGCACAAACTAAATTAGCACAAGTTTGATTTTAAATATCTCTGAAAACAATTTCTACTATTTTCATTGTGAAACATCAAGCAGCCACTTGAAAGTTGCAAAAATTCCACTTTCAGGTGAATGTTTTATGATAATAATTGCCTGAGAGTTTCTAATTGGTCAGCAAAATTATATGTTGAGTTTTCTCTTCAACACAATTTGTATAGGGGATACAAAATTATTTGAAAATGACTCGACAGCACCTAACAACAACAATAGGTATTAAGGCTAAAAAACAAATGGGCCCTCAGTCAGCCTACTGTGGCTTATACAGAGGCATAGAAGATTCCAGAATCCTGAGTGAAGGTCCTCATGACAGCGCATTTTCAAATGATGCTAGTGAATCCGCAACAAAGCATGCTGAAATCACATGAGCCTCGGAGCATGGCTTTGCAAAGGTCACTGACATCTTCAGGCAGTGACAAAAATTGAGCTTCACAATACACTTTGCAGCTCACTCTTAGCACAGCCCAGTGAGGTGGTTAGTTTTCATTTTCACTAAAACCAATGTGTTAGGGCAACCAGCAACCTTGCCTCACTTGGGTAAAGATCACCCCAGCTTTGGGGTATATAACCACAACCCAGGAGGCTGATGAATTAGGGCTTGGACAGTGCCAGTGCTGACGTCTCCCAAACTTCCCTTTCCTTAGTGTGAGCCAAGGCCCAGACCCAGTGCGTGAGATCTTGACCCTAAGCCTTCAATCAAAAGGAAAAGAAGGTATGTGATTCGTAGCCCAAGTAACGTCAGAGAATTAACCCATCTAACCCAAGATGGTGCTTTTCTAATTCTTTCTTCTTTTTTTCGATTGTTCCTTTAGTCTTGAACTCTATGAATGCAACTCGTTCAGGAAATTATTAGCATAAAATTGATATCCTGTGATAGAGAAGGAAAGATGGATTCGAATAAGAAAGTCAACATTGCTTAGTCCAATACGTGTATAACCAGACCAGAAAGGTATATGCAACAGGATAGATTTGAAAGCAATACCATATTAGAGAAAAATAAACTACTTCATGTTAATACATTCATTGGATTGATATTGTTCAATAAACCAGTTAAAATTGGAGAGAGAACTCTTAGATATATTGTTAAGTGAAAAAGCAAAGCGCAGAACCACATATATATATGTTTTTGTTGTGAGCCATCAAGTCCATTCCGACTCATAGTGAGCGACCCTGTATGACAGAGTAGAATTGCCCCATGGAGTTTTCTGGGCTGTAATCTTTACGGGAGCAGATCAACAGGTCTTTTTTCCCACAGTGGCTGGTGGGTTCGGACCACCAGCCTTTTAGTTAACATCAGAGTGCTTAACCATTGCTCCACCAGGCCTCCTGTTATCTACATATATACATACATACATATATATGTGTCTATATGGTTATAATTATTGTTGTTGTCCTGGCTCTCTCTCTCTCTCTCTCTCTATATATATATATATAGGACAGAGTGGAACCTATAGGACAGAGTAGAACTGCCCCATAAGGTTTCCAAGGCTGTGATCTTCATGGGGAGTCCTGGTGGCACAGTCCCTAAGAGCTACAGCTGCTAACCAAAAGGTTGGTAGTTTGAATCCACCAGCTACTCCTTGGAAACCCTATGGGACAGTTCTACCCTGTCCTATGAGGTTGCTATCAGTTGGAATAGACTCAATGGCAACAGGTTTGGTGGAATCTTTATGGAAGCAGACTGCCACATTTTCCTCCCACGGAGTGGCTGGTAGGTTCGAACCACTGACCTTTCAGTCTAGTTAGCAGCCAAGCCGAGCGCTTAACCACTTCACCACCAGGGCTCCATATACAGGTAGTCCCCAACTTACTCTGGGGTTCTGTTCCAACTACTACTCTGTTGTAAGTCGGTTCTGACCTAAGTTGTATACTTCAGTTTTCTTTTCTTTTTTAGTTTTCATTATTATTGCCGCTTAGTATCTTTATAAATCCGATCTTTATTTGTCACTGGGGGTGGAAATATTACATCTGAGAATGATAACATCAGCAAATTATATGCTGCAACACTGTATGTAGTACATATTACTAGTGATATGATGTACCAAAAAAACAAACCAGACAGTCTTAAGTGCAGTTCACCATAACTCCTATACATCGTAAGTCGGGGACTACCTGTATATGTATATGTGTGTATGCTGCTATCAGTATTTGTGTAAAAAAGTATCTGTAGGTACGTATCTGCTTCCTTTTGTGGACAGAGTCTCTTGAAACAAGTAATAATAGTGATTTCTGGGGAACTGGTAACCGGGAGACTTATTTTTCACTATATCCTTTGAACATTATGTCGTGTGACTATTTTATCTATTCGACAAATTTAAAGTTAAAAAATCCCCCTCCCCAAACCCCAATCAGATTCTGTTTTTCTAAGTCCATGTACAGCATTTTAAATGTACCCTGGATTTGAACGCTGAAGATGAAAATGGAATTATGGCGGCGAAACTACAGAGAAGAATCAACAACAACCTGTGGATGCTATTTAAATTTCAAAACTGTGGACAGAGATGTACCTGTGTGGACAATAGTTTGTTGTGATAGTTCAGTATTGTGCCCATGGGGAGATTGCAGAGGATGTTGACTTGGACTCAAAGTTGGTGGCAGGCACAGGGTGCCTTTACCCCCTTAAGAAAGCTCCCAATAACTGGTATCAGACCCCTCCCTCAGGCTCACCAGACAGGGCCCTTCTGCCTCAAACCTAACACCAGCATCGCTCTCCCCCCAGTTTGATAGGAGGGAGAAGAGCATACAGGAGTATGGACCAGAGGTCGTCAGTCCCTATTATGGTTGTAACTTGGCCTGCTGGTCAGCCTCCTGGAGCCAACGCTACAGCCCAGGCTGTCTCCCAGTCCCCGCCTTGATCTGCTCCAGCTCACTCTTCTCTCACTGCCAGCCACAAGGGCCACATCACACAGTCTATGACAAGCTCTCTCCTGGAAGGCAGAGACTGCACCTGTTTATCACTCTCTCCCCAGCTCCCAGCATAGTGCTTGGCCACAATGTTTGTTAAATGAATGAATGAGTGAACAAGTGAATAAATGACATGAAGGCATTTACTGTGCAAATTTCCCAGCAAAGAAAGAGTTGTTTCACTCAAAGCTGATAAATCTCCATGTGCTACCCAGAGCTTGTATGTAGGTTCTCTCAGCTTGTACACCTTTGTGCAAATTAGGAAAAGGCACTCTCTCTGCCCAACAGCTGTGTGGAAGAAGGAGCCTCTGTGAGAGAGTAAAGGTGCCTTCCTCTAGGAAGACAGCCTGCATTGCTAAACTCAGGTTGGATTTCAAGCCCTCCTGACTCCTGAGCTGTGCAGGCCCCAAACCACACAACCACGTGTGGCTACCGAATTCCTTTTCTTTCATTTCTCTGTTACGCCATCTCCTTCTTCATCCCCTGTACCCTAAGGGTTCCCTTACTGGCTATCTCCACTTCTACTCTCTTACTCTGTCCACTCCTCAGTCTTTCTTCAATACTTTTTCTTCCATTCTTCCTGGCTGCTCACCCTTTCTTTTTCCAGCACATACTTTGCTCTAGACACATTTTCTCTTTCTGTCCTTGTGGCATCATATTGAGGAAGGGTTTGTTTACCCCATTGAACAGAAAATAAACTGAGGACCAGGCAGTTTATGTAACTTGACTGAGGTCACACAAGCATTAAGGAACAAAGTCAACAATTTAACCCAAGGTTAGGTGACTTTAAAAATGAAGTTCTGACTTCTGCTTCCAGCTAAGGTTGAGTAACAGGGGTTGGATTTGTCCACCTGTTTGAAACAATAACCACCACCACCACAACAACAAATAAAAGACAAAATGCATGAAGTGATGCTTTCAAGATACTGGATGCCAGGAAACAAAAAAACAGTGATCCTGGAGAACCTGGGAGTAAACTTAACAAGCCTATAATCACCCTACCTTACTGTTGGCAACTCGGTGTTGATTCTGGGTCACCTACCTATGAGCTTTGGTTAAAGGAGCTTCACCCACATTGACATGTCAGCATCTCAGCACCCCAGGAAGTTGGGGAGAAGCAGCCACCCAGAGCAAGTTGCTATTATAAGTCTGGAATTAAAAAAACAGAAAGAAATCTTTTTTAAATTAAAAAACAGAGAAAGTATTTAGCTTAAAATACCTATTTGTATGATTTGCAGGGTGGAGTGAGAATCAATTACTATAGCCCATTACAGCCAAACCCATCACTGAAGGCATTGTACACATGGAAAGTCGTAAGATGATTAGCTTTGATTTATTTTGGCCATGCGTTTCCAGAGTCAGGTATACTGGTAAAAATTCATGCCCATTGGCTCCAGTTGGGACAGTGGAAATATACTAGAGAGATTACTCCTTGGACCTGAATGTATTACTCCTGTTGCTGTATCCTATTACACCTGTCCTCTAGCTTGTGGTGCATTAAATCCATCAGACCTTCCTCTAGCTCCATGTCTGCTTCCTTATAAACAGGAGATTGCTTCTTTGCCGCCCCCCACCATTTTTGGAAGACAATATTGTCTTCTTTTCAAACCTTCAGGAACAATCTTATCCAACTTGCCCTCTGAAAAAGTGGTGAGCATACTGAAAGTCCATGATCTAAATTGTTGATGAAGATATTAGATGCCTAAAATTAAGTTGTGTAGAACAGTCCTCAATGTTATACCCTTTTGTTGATAGCTTCAAACTTGTTGGGTACGATCCAATCCAGCTACCCAATAATTCCAAACCAGTGAGTCATGGATCTTTGGGGAACTACGGAGTTATTTGTAGGTTTCTATATATCCATCCTTATAGATTTTTGTAAATAATGTTTCATGCATAAGTGTATTTCTATTTTTAAAATGTATCTTAAAGCTGTTATGAGTAATAAATCACAAAGTCTTTTAAAAATATTGCTAATTCAAAATAGAAAGAAGGAAACCAAATACTCAAAGAAGAAACTAGTCTATAGGACTAACAGTCTACAAGAACCACGGCCTCATCTATCCAGAGACCAGAAGAACTAGAGGGTGCCCAGCTACCACTACTGACTATTCGGATCATGGACCCTGACAGAATGGGAGAAAAACGCAGAATAGAACCTCAAATCCTTAAAAAATCGAGACTTACTGGACTGGTTGAGACTGGAGGACTCCCTGAGACTACGATTTTTAAACCTTGAATCAAAACTAGCCTCTGAGGTCACCTTTATCTAAATAACAAATTGGCTAACAAAATTAACAATATCACCCGTGAGTACTATGCTCCTTTAAAAGATCATCATATGTGATCAAACAGTCAACAAATTCTTTAAAACAAAGATGAGAAAGTAAAGGAGCAGGGAAACTAGATTAGTGGAAACAGGAGGGCCAAAATGGAAGTAATGAGAATGTTCACATATTGTGAAGAATGTAACCAATGTCACTAAACAATTTATGTAGAAATTGTTGACTAGGAACCTAAAACATTGTGCAAACCTTCACTGAAAACACAATAAAATATTTATAAAATTTTTTTTTATTGTTGTAGTTTAAATGAAGTTTACATTTCAAATTAGTCTCTCAGACAAAAATTTATACATACGTTGTTATGTGACCCTAATTGCTCTCCCCCTACTGTGACAGCACACTCCTCCTTTCCACCTGATTCCCCATGTCCATTCAGCCAGCTCCTAATCCTCTCTGCCTTCCCATCTCACCTCCGGACACAAGCTGCCCATTTAGTCTCTTGTATCTGCTTGAGCTAAGAGGCACACTCCTCACGAATACCACTTTATGTCTCACAGTCCAGTCCAATCCCTGTCTGAAGAGTTGGCCTCGGAAATTGTTTCAGTTCTGGGCTGATAGAGAATCCAGGGATTCCTCTAGTCTCAGTGAGACCATTAAGTCTGGTCTTCTTACTAGAATTTGAGTTCTGCACCCCACCTTTCTCCTGCTCCATCCAGGACTCTCTTCTGTGTTCCCTGTCAGGGTGGTCATTGGTGGTAGCTGGGCACCATCTAGTTTTTCTGGTCTCAGGCTGACGAAGTCTCTGGTTTATGTGGCCCTTTCTGTCTCTTGGGCTACTACTTTCCTTGTGTCTTTGGTGTTCTTCATTCTCCTTTATTCCAGGTGGCTGGGACCAATTGATGCATCTTAGATCGCCGCTTCAAGCTTTTAAGACCCTGGACGCCACTCACCAAAGTAGGATGCAGAACATTTTCTTAATAAGCTTTGCTATGCCAGTTGACCTAGATGTCCCCTGAAAGCATGGCCCCCAGACCCCTACCCCTGCTACTCTGTCCCTCAAACTGTTTGATTGTATTCAGGAAACTTCTTAGCTTTGGTTTAGTCCATCTGTGCTGACTGCCCCTGTAGTGTGTGCTGTCCTTCCCTTCACCTAAGATAATTTTTATCTACTATCTAGTTAGTAAATAACCCTCACCCTCTCTCCCTGCACTCGTAACCATCAAAGAATGTTTTCTTCTGTGTTTAAACCTTTTCTTGAGTTCTTATAATAGCAGTCTTATACAATATTTGTCCTTCTGTGACTGACTAAACTCACTCAGCATAATGAGTTCCTCCATGCTATGTTTCACAGCTTCATCGTTCTTTACCGTTGCATAGTATTCCATTGTGTGGATATACCATAATTTGTTTATCCATTCGTCTGCCGATGGACATCTGGGTTGTTTCCATCTTTTTGCTATTTTGAACAGTGCTGCAATGAACATGTACGTGCATATATCTATTCGTGTGGTGGCACTTATTTCTCTAGGATATATTCCAAGGAGTGGGATAGCTGGATTGTATGGTACTTCTATTTCTAGCTTTTAAGGAAGTGCCAAACCAATTTCCAAAGTGGTTGTAACATTCTACATTCCCACCAACAGTGTATAAGTGTTCCAGTCTTTCCACAACCTCTCCAGCATTTATTATTTTGTGTTTTTTGAATTAGTGCTAGCCTTGTTGGGGTGAGATGATACCTCATTGTAGTTTTGATCTACATTTCTCTAATGGCTAATGATCATGACCATTTCTTCAAGTGTCTGTTAGCCTCCTGAATATCTTCTTTGGTGAAGCGCATGTTCATATCCTTTGCCCATTTTTTAATTGGGTTATTTGTCCTTTTGTTGTTGAGGTTTTGCAGTGTCTTGTAGATTTTAGAGATTAGATGCTGATCGGATTTGTTGTAGCCAATTTTTTTTTCCCAGTCTGTAGGCTGTCTTTTGACTCTTTTGGTGAAGTCTTTTGATGAGCATAAGTGGTTGATTTTTAGGAGCTCCCATTTACTAGTCTCTCTTCTGGTGCTTGTGCATTGTTCCTTATGGTTTGTATTGTGTTATGCCATGTATTAGGGCTCCGAGCGTTGTCCTTATTTTTTCTTCCATGATCTTTATTGTTTTCCATTTTATATTTAAGTCTTTGATCCATTTTGAGTTAGTTTTGGTGCATGGGGTGAGGTATGGGTCTTGTTTCAGTTTTTTGCAGATGGATATCCAGTTATGCCAGCACCATTTGTTAAAGAGACTGTCTTTTCCCCAAGTAAAGGACTTTGGGCCTTTGTCAAATATCAGCTGCTCATAGGTGGATGAATTTATGTCTGGACTCTCAGTTCTGTTTCATTGGTCTACGTATCTGTTGTTGTACCAATACCAGGCTATTTTGACTACTGCGGCGGTATAATAGGTTCTACAATCAGGTAGCGTGAGGCCTCCCACTTTGTTCTTCTTCTTTAGTAATGCTTTATTTATTCAGGGCCTCTTCCCATTCCATATGAAGTTGGTGATTCGTTTCTCCATCTCATTAAAAAATGCCAGTGAACAAACAAACAAAAAAAAAAGGTCGAGAAGGAAGAGGGTTGACATATCGTGGGATTGTTAACTAATGTCATAAAACAATATGTGTACTGACTATTTAATGAGCAACTATTTGTTCTGTAAACTTTCACCTACAGTACAATTAAAAAAAAAAAAACAATAAAGATGACTGGGAGGTAAAAAAAGAATTTCAAGGGCAGCTGAAATTCATTTAAATTGACACTGTTACCCTTCTGATAACTTTGTTCAAAAATGGTGAGCAAAGTTTTGATCCAGTGAAGCTGCGTGGACCACTGAATATAGAGGGGAGTTGAGATGGGCCCAACTGGTTTCAGGTCACTCCTGCAGAAACCAATTTAAGGATGGCTCCTGGAAGGTTTTTGCCTTAGAATAGCGGTACTTTTAGAATTGGAAGAAACATTAGTGAATGTATAGTTCAACCTCCTCACTTTTTTATGTGAAAACTGAAACATAGCGGGAATAAGTGGTGGTGCGGTATACTGAAGTATATGGCCACTGAAGCCAGCTGCACAGGTTCAAGTCCCAGCACTGCCACTTACTCTCTGTGTGACTCAGCTAATTAACATCCTGATAACTCCCCTTAGAAGCCCTGGTGGCAAAGTGGTTAAAGAGCTAGGCTGCTGTCATGGATTAAATTGTGTCCCCCAAAAATATGTATGTCAATTTGGCTAGGCCATGATTCCCTGTATTGTGTGACTGTCCACCATTTTGTCATCTGATGTGATTTTCCTATGTGTTGTAAATCCTACCTCTATAATGTTAACGAGGTGGGATAGGTGGCAGTTATGTTAATGAGGTGTGACTCAATCTACAAGATTGGATTGTGTCTTGAGCCAATCTCTTTTGAGATATAAAAGAGAGAAACAAGCAGAAAGACAGGGGGACCTCAGACTACCAAGAAAGCAGTACTGGGAGCACAGCTCGTCCTTTGGACCCAGGGTCCCTGCGCCTGAGAAGCTCCTCTACCAGTGGAAGATTGATGACAAGGATCTTCCTCCAGAGCCAACAAAGACAGAAAGCCTTCCCCTGGAACTAATGCCCTGAATTTGGACCTGTAGCTTACTAGACTGTGACAGAATAAACTTCTCTTTGTTAAAGCCAAAAAAAAAAAAAAAAGTGCTGGTGGAATTTGGATTGGGATTGCATTGTATCTGTGGATCACTTCTGGTAAAATTGACATTTTCACTATGTTAAGTCTACCTATCCATGAGCAAGGTATGTTTTTCCACTTACGCAGGTCTCTTTTAGTTTCTTTCAGTAGTGTCTTGTAGTTTTTGTTGTATAGATCTTTTACATCTCTGGTTAGATTTATTCCTAAGTATTTTATCTTCTTGGGGCCTATTGTAAATGGTATTGATTTGGTAATTTCCTCTTCAAGATTCTCTTTGTTGGTGTAAAGGAATCCAACTGATTTTTGTATCCTGAAACTTTGCTGAAATCTTCTGTTAGTTCCAGTAGTTTATTCTTTGGGGTTTTCTGTGTATAAGATCATATCATCTGCAAACAGAGATACTTTGACTTCTTCCCTACCGATTTGGATGTCCTTTATTTCTTTTTCTAGCCTAATTGCTCTGGCTAGGACCTCCAGCACAATGTTGAATAAGAGTGGTGATAGAGGGCATCCTTGTCTGGTTCCCGTTCTCAAGGGGAATGCTTTCAAAGTCTCTCCATTTAGGATGATGTTGGCTGTTGGCTTTGTATAAATGCCCTTAATTATATTGAGGAATTTCCCTTCTATTCCTATTTTGTTGAGAGCTTTTATTATGAATGGGTGTTGGGCTTTGTCAAATGCCTTTTCTGCATCGATTGATAAGATCATGTGGTTCTTGTCTTTTGTTTTATTTATGTGATGGATTACATTGCTTGTTTTTCTAATGTGGAACCACCCCTGCATACCTGGTATAAATCACACTTGATCATGGTGAATTATTTTTTTGATATGTTGCTGAATTCTATTGGCTAGAATTTTGTTGAAGATTTTTGCATCAGTGTTCCTGAGGGATATTGGTCTGTAATTTTTTTTTTGGTAGCGTCTTTACCTGGTTTTGGTATCAGGGTTATGCTGGCTTCATAGAATGAGTTTGAGAGTATTAAATCCTTTTCTATGCTCTGAAATACCTTTAGTGGAAGTGGTAGAATTTTCCCGTGAAGCCATCTGGGCCAGGGCTTTTTTTTCTTGGGAGTTTTTTAATTACCTTTTCAATCTCTTTTTTTGTTACAGGTTTATTTAGGTGTTCTACCTCTGTTTGTGTTAGTTTAAGTAGGTAGTGAGTTTTTAGAAATTTGTCAGAGTACAATTTTTCATTGTATTCTGTTATGATTCTTTTAATTTCAGTTGGGTCTGTTGTAATATCACCCATCTCATTTCTTATATGGGTTATCTGCTTCCTCTCCTGTTTTTCTTTTGTCAGTTTGGCCAGTGGTTTATCAATTTTGTCGATCTTTTCAAAGAACCAGTTTTTGATCTTGTTAACTCTTTCAACTGTTTTTTTATTCTCTTTTCATTTAATTCTGCTTTAATTCTTACTATTTCCTTTCTTCTGGCACCTGAGGGCTTCTTTTGCTGCTTTGTTTCTACTTGTTCCAGTTGTAGGGTTACTGTTTCGATTATGGCCCTTTCTTCTTTTTGGATGTGTGCATTTACGGCTATAAGCTGACCTCTGAGCACTGGTTTTGCTGTGTCCCAAAGGTTCTAGTAGGATATGTTTTCATTCTTGTTTGATTCTATGAATTTCTTTATTCCATCCTCAATTTCTTCTATAACCCGGTAGTTTCTGAGCAAGCTGTTGTTCAGTTTCCATATGTTTGATTTTTTTCCTTGCTTTAATAAAATATTATTAAGAAAAATATTGTTATACAGATTAGATTTAGTCATTGTGTATTTCCTCAACCAATAGATCTTAAAGTACATCTATTTTGTAGAAGTCCTTGAGCAACAGAGTATATATGCAAAGTTACTCACTATAATTTTGTTTATGTGAAAAACCTTGGAAATAACCTATAGGTTGGTTAAGTAAATTAAAGTATACAATACAGTAGAACACCCTGTCATTATTGAAAATTACTAAATTTATATTTATTTACATGAAAAATGTCTAAAACATTTCTGAGTAGTAAAATTTTGTGGGTTTTATTTTTTACAGATTTTTTAAAATGTGAGAATATAGTGTTGTAAAAGTAAAACAATTTCTAAGGGTTCTTATATATATAATTGTTGAGAATAACTTGTATAGATTACATCTTCCTAGTTAGACTATAAGATAGACAATAAAACTCCTCTCTTCATTGTAGATCTACTACTTGTCCTTTAGCTATATGACCCATCACTCAGTCATAGAAATAACTAATTGCTTTGGCATAATTTGGTCTTCATTATTACCTCACTTTAGGGTGACTTTCATACAGTGACATACTCATACATTCAGCTTTTCGTATGCAGGATTCCAAACTTTTATACTCTACTTACAGGAAGGCATTTTGAACTCTTACAGGGTGATGGTGCCTACCAGCCCATTTGTTCAGTTTCAACAGTGGCATTTTTGGCTGTGCAATTTTTTGAATTTTTTGTTAATTTATAAAAGTGACTGTATATTAAAGACTTCTATTTAAACATGGCTGTTTAGACATATCTTTTTATCTCTGTTTCCTCCTAAAACCCAACTAAAACGACAGTAGAGAAATAAGTTATAAACCAACTAAGAGAATGAAAATGGAGGAGAAGTTGACAACAGTCTAGCGATGTCAACAAACTTTCAGAAGAGGGACAATGAATGAGAGAGTGGTTTCTGACTTAGAAGAACAGAGAATCCATTAAAAAAAAAAAAAAAGCCTATTCTAGTGGCAGAATTAAGGAACTCAAGACACCAGTTACTTGTAAAGGCTTAAATGTGGGGTGGAACTCATTTGGAGTATTGGTTAAAAATCTGTATAAGGAGCAGTTAGACTGTTAGGTCTTCCCAATATACTCAACATACTATGTCAATACAGTCAATATACTAGGTCTTCTCAATATACTATTCAGTATATATGTTTTACTTTGATACACATAAAAATTTTTTAATGATTGGAGAACAGTGAATGAAAATACTTTTATTACTGATAGGAGGCAAAGTTATCATTAATTTGATAGACTTGAGACAAAGATGAAAATCATCAGTGTGCTTAAAGTAGTCCATCTTTAGCCTAAATCAGATGTCCATTAGACTTACTGTAATAGACTATGTGCTGAATTGTAAAGGAAAAGAAAAAACCAAAACGAATTGCTTGAAACAGAACATTAAAAATTCTGTCTAAAAGACAGGGTGAAATTGCTGTCTTTACGATGTTTTAAACATTCTGAAAATGAAACCTTCATTATACACACAAATCCATTTATTCTCTATTATATGTCTACTTTCCAGTCAGCATTTTAGGAATACAGTATGTGTAGGGTGGGGAAAAGCTTATATTAAAGTCTAGGTAGCTTGTCTAAAATAACCAGGATCATCCTAATTTTCCTTTGCAATGACAGACATTACTTTTTCTCTTTTCCAGTTTCTAAAGACTCATTCCCTTAAGGCACTATTCTGGTACATTTTCACTGCATAGTGGCCCTTGTAATTATTAGTTACTTTAGATTTGTAGAACAAAAAACCCTCATTTTGGTCAGGAAGGCTTGTTACATGCTTCCAGGCTAGAAGAAATCATCTTTTCCCAAACTTTCATATGCTCCTTCACATGTGAAAATCATGGCCAACTATAGCTAGCAGAGTATTAGGCTATTGCCAGCTCCAGATTGTGTTGAAGTGACTTCCTCTCCCTTCTCCCTTCACCCCCCACCCCTATCTCCAACACCATCACCATCACCACCGTGGGCAGGTCGTTCTTTCCTTCTTAAAAAGGTACAAAGCAAATGTCAGATGTGTCAAGTGTCTTGTAAGAGAAAAGGTGCTATGTGATGTTACAAACTAGCAATTTCTGACAAACCAAGCTCTCCCTTCCTGTTTATCTGGGTCCTACCAGTGGGTTGGTTTCAGCTAAATTCTCATGGCCCTCGTGACATTTATTGTATGGCATGGAAGCGGACTCTACAAACATCCCAGCTAAGAGGTACAGCGACGACGACAGCAGTGGGGATAACATGCTGGGAGATGCCCGGGCTTACCAGTATATGGAAGAGAAAGAGAAGGAAAAGTGGCTAGTAATTTGGCTGTTCTCTCTTGAGTTCCCTTGTAACCGGAGTTGCCTTAGGGCTGCTTTTTAGGAGGCTTTTATAGCAAGGCAGGGAAAGAGTCATCTTCCCCGCCAAGTGAGAATGGGCACCTACAGGAGCTGGGCCCGCCTCCCTTCCGCCCTAAATCACGTCAGGAGCTCTTTGCTGAGTGGCTTTTCGTGATCTTCTAAGATCGTCAAAACACTGCCTCAAAGTGTTTCTCTATTCGTCTTGTGAAACCTTGAAAGGCCTTCACCTCAAATAGAAAGACGCAAATCATCTCCCTAAAGTGATGTCCCCTTCCTCCTGTAGGAGAAAGTCCTCAAGGACATAGAAAGGTCACATACAACTTAGCATTTGACACAAGGCCCAACAAGTGCCTATCCCCAGTGGACACTAAGTGTATGCATAAGTGAACAAATGAAGATGCCTGAAGAGATGTCGTCTACTTCGAATGTTTAAAAGTGATTACTGTCCAGAATATACATTTCCTTTTAAGAATGAGAAAACAGCTATCCTTCTTGTCCTTAGCCCACAAAAATAAATAGGTAGTTTTCACATGTCTTTTAAACAAACAAAATTGTACCCAATAATACATCTTCTTTCTAATCGACGCTAGCTAGAGAACATTTTAAATCAGAAGTAAAATTTCTGAGACATTTCTGAACTACAATAAATATCATTAGGCCAGTAGCTCTCTTTCAGGCTCTTGGTTATGTTATCTCTGTTAAGAACAAAAACAAAACAAAACAGTTGCCTTTGAGTCAATTCCAATTCATGTGCCCTTTAGGGTTTTCAATGGCTATGATCAGTTCTACTCTGAAACACATGGGATCCCCATGAGTCAGAATCAGCTTGACAGAAATTGGTTGAATCTTTCAGAAGTAGATCACTAGGGCTTTCTTCTAATATACCTTGAGTGGATTGACCTGGCAACCTTTCAATTAATAGCTGAGTGCTTAACTGTTTGTGCCACCCAGGGGCTCCTTATCTCTGACTCCTTATCTCTACAGGGTGATCCTATGTTCCTAAACTAAAAATCAAGACACATAAAGGTTGTTCTTCTGTCTGGAATACCAGGGCCCATCCCTTGATCCACCTGGTGAACTACTCATTCTCTAAAACCCAGTCCAAATGTCATCTCTTCTGGTAAACCTTCCCTGCTGCTGTCCCACCTCCAGACCAAATAAAGTTAGTCACTGCTCCTTAGCCTGTCTTGTGGTTAGAACATATTTTGATTATTACACATGAATCATCAAATTGTAATTTATTGTTAACCTCCTAAGCTCCTTGAGGGCAGGGCCAATGTCTTATGTATCTCTAGATCCCCTAGATCTAAAGGCCTGGCACATCGCAGTCAGTAAATGTTGAACTGAATTGAATGGTGATACATCATGTTTTCTTGTGAATTTAATTATATAAAGTCTTATAAATATATAAAATGACTTCATATTTAGTTACATATTTAACAAATTGCTTTTATTAAAAAGGTTAAAATTACATGAAATCAGGGTGCCCTAGAACCTCCTAGGCATATGGCCATATGGCTTCAAAACAGCATAATACCAGCAGCGTGGATTTATCTAATTTGACAAAGTGAGGTGCTCACTGGCATTTGAAAGAAATGTCAGACAAAACCACGGGGTGGTAGGGGGTATAAATTAATTTCAGTTGCCAAAGGGAAGTGATTTGTTTTGACTCTAGTATTATTTTCCTAGCACAGATCTTGTCTTATATCTTCTAGTAATTCGGTTAATACCTTTGGGTGTTACTTGGTCCTTTCACACAGCACTGAACAACTCACTTTTACAATATAAGAAAACACTTATTATAACTACTTGCTAATTAAACAATTAGCTTCTCTTAGTGTTTAAATCATGTTCTTAGGGAAATTAGGAGAACTATTAGTACAGAATTACTTCAAAGTAAGTAAAAATTATGGGGGTATGAGTATGAGTATACTCAGTTTGGAGTATGAAAGGCCATGGAATGGTGGTGGGAAATTAATCTTCTTTCCATGCTGGAGAAATAACACCTACAGTATTACAGCATTTCATTAATTCATTTGTTCATTCAACAAAACTTATACTGAAGCTCACCCAAAATACTGCAGTGGCTATAGCACTCCGTAGGGGGGCCGGGGGGAGCTTGAAAGGACGTTCCAGCAGCTTGAAAAATATTAGGTTCTCCTTTAAGAATCTAACTGAATGCAGTAACTCATCTTAGCTCTTGAGGCATAAAACAAGCTATAACAGGGGTCTATCTGTGCGTCTAAGCCCAGATAACATAAAGTTTAACTCAATCCTAAGTGAATTGGATTAACCTCTGCATTACTTCCCTAATTATATGTATCACAGCAGACAGAAATTAATCTACAACAAAATCCCAGTGTTAACAAGATTTGTAAGTGCATACATTCAAACCTGAGTTTTTTAGGTTTTTTATTTGTTTTCATCGTTGTAAAAATACAGGTAACAACATTTGCCAATTCAACCTTTTTCACCAGTTCAGTGATACCAACTACAACAAACATATTGTGTAACCATCACCGATACCAGTTGCCAGATTTTTCATCACCATAAGCAGAAACTCCATGCTTCTTAAACAATAGAGGAACTTGTTTGTTTTTTAATAAGCTGTATCCTTTACTATAAAAAAAAAGGCGATTACGTGCTGTCTTAGTCATCTAGTGCTGCTATAACAGAAATACCACAAGTAGATGGCTTTAACAAAGAGAAATTTAGTTCTTCACAGTAAGGTAGGCTGAAAGTCCAAATTCAGGGCGTCAGCTCCAGGGGAAGGCTTTTTCTCTCTGTTGGCCTTCTCATCAGTGTTTCCCCAGACTAGGAGCTTCTCGGTGCAGGGACCCCGGTCCAAAGGACTCGCTCTGCTCCCCGCACTGCTTTCTTGATGGTATGAGGTCCCCCCGTCTCACTGCTCACTTCTGTCTTTCATATCTCAAGAGATTGCCTCAGGACACAATCCAGTCTTGTAGATTAGGTCCTGCTTTACTAACACAACTGCCACCCATCCTACCTCATTATCATCATAGAGGCAGGTTTATAACATACAGGAAAATCACACAGTACCAGGAATCATGGCCCAGCCAAACTGATACACACATTTTTTGGGGGACATAATTCAAACCATGACATGTGCCTAGAATTTGGCTCCTTCAGGGTTTCATTCTTTGTTTTTGCAGAATTCTCAGAAGCAGATAATTGACCATGGTCATCCTAAACAAGCTATTATTGTTAGGTGCCATCAAGTGGGTTCCAACTCATAGTGACCTTATGTACAACAGAAGGAGAAACTGCCCAGTCTTGCACCACCCTCACAATCATTGCTATGTTTGAGCCTATTAGTGTAGCCACTGAGTCTATCCATCTTGTTGAGGGTCTTCCTCTTTTCTGCTGACCCTCTACTTTACCAAGCATAATGTCCTTCTCCAGGGACTAGTCCCACATAATAACATGTCCAAAGTACGTGAGACAAAGCCTCACCATCCTTGCTTCTAAGGAGCATTCTGGCTGTACTCTTTCCAAGACAGATTTGTTTGTTCTTCTGGCAGTCCATGGTATATTCAGTATTCTTCACCAACATCATAATTCAAATGCATCAATTCTTCTTTGGTCTTCCTTAATCATTGTCCAGCTTTTGCATGTATATGAGGCTATTGAAAACACTATGACTTGGGTCAGGTGCACATTAGTCCTCAAAGTGACATCTTTGTTTTTTAACACTTTAAAGAGGTCTTTTGCAGCAATTTGTCCAAGTAAAATGAAATTCTTGACAACTTCAGTATTTTCTCTGTTCGTCATGATGTTGCTTATTGGTCCAGTTGTTTTTGAATTATCTTCAGCAAAATTTTAGTTGCGTGTGATACTAATGATATTGTTCAATAACTTCTGCATTCTGTTGGATCACCTTTCTTTGGAGTGGGCACAAACATGGATCTCTTCCAGTTGGTTGGCCAGGTAGCTAGCTGTCTTACAAATATCTTGGCATAGACTAGTGAGCGCTTCCTTAAAAAGCTATCCATATAAAAAGCAACATGAATTTTGTACCTGTTATGTCTGCCAGGCTCTAAGGATGCCGAAAAATTATAAGCCATGCATGGTCTCTGTCCTCAGTGGGCTTATAGACTTGCAAAGAGTGGAGTATGTGCATAAGAAGATACATGGCATTGAAGGAGCTCTCGGAGTGCTAAATGCTATATAGACAATAAGTGCAGAGTTTGGATGGGTAGCCTAGCTGAGGGAAATGGAGGAAGGAGAATTTGACAAAGGCCTTGAAAGAGGGGGATTTAGGAGGGGAGGGCACAGTATGGGTAACAGCAGGGGGAAGAGGATATGAGTGGTTTGTTGAAGAGCAATGAATAGAGCAGGTTTGCTATGGTGGAAGGTTAACATACAGCAGAGATTACAAACTGAGGCCTGATGCCCATTTTGGGCTAGAGAACATGTATTATTTGGCCTTAATTTCATTTGAATATTGAAAAACTGGTAGAATTCACATCAAAATCTGGATACCTGATAGTCTCTTAAAAATTGCAAGGTCTGTCATAGAAGCTTCATAGACACATCTAAATTCCCTGAGGGACCAAATTACTGGGCTGAGGGCTGGAGACTATGGTCTCAGGGGACATCTCGCTCAACTGGCATAACAAAGTTTATAAAGAAAATGTTCTACATCCTACTTTTGTGAGTAGCATCTGGGGTCTTAAAAGCTTGTGAGCGGCCATCTAAGATACTCCACTGGTCTCACTCCATCAGGAGCAAGAGAGAATGAAGAAAACCAAAGACACAAGGAAAAGATTAGTTCAAAGGACTAATGGACCACAACCACCACAGCCTCCACTAGACTGAGCCCAGCACAACTAGATGGTGCCCGGCTACCACCATTGACTGCTCTGACAGGGATCACAGTAGAGGGTCCTGGGCAGAGCTAAAGAAAAATAAAGAACAAAATTCAAACTCACAAGAAAAGACCAGACTTACTGGTCTGACAACAGGGACTGCAGAAACCCCAAGAGTATGGCCTCTGGACACCCCTTTAGCTCAGTACTAAAGTCACTCCTGAGGTTCACCCTTCAGCCAAAGATTAGACAGGCCCATAAAACAATAATGCACACGTAGCTCAACCATGTATACGAGACTAAATGGACACAACAGCCCAGGGGCAAAGAGAGATGGTAGGAGGGTGCAGGAAAGCTGGACGAATGGAAATGGGGAACCCAAGGTCAAGAAGGGGAGTGTGTTGACGCATTGGGTGGTTGGCTATCAATGTCACAGAACAATATGTGTATTAATTGTTTAAAGAGAAACTGATTTGCTCTGTAAACCTTCATCTAAAGCACAATTTAAAAAAAAAAAAGAAGGAAGAAAGAAAAGATCACAGAGTAAATGACAGATCAAAAAAAAAAAAGAAAAAATTGCAAGTTCTGGGAGCAATGGGCCCATGCTTCTAGAAGAAATAACCGCTTGAAGCTGAATCATTACTATACCTTTTAAAAAAGGGCCTCAAATAGGCTCATTCCAGTTTGAACTCCTGCTAAGAATTGGCATTTCTAACAAGTTCCCAGGAGATGATAATGCTGCTGTTTAAGGACCAGTTCTGAGAACCACTAATAGAGCAGTGGTTCTCAAAATTTATTATACATCAGAATCATCTGGGCACCTTGTTAAAATGTAGATTCTAATTCAGTATATTTGGGGTGGAAATGCAAATTCTCAACAGGGGTTCCAACAAGAATGATCCGGTTTGAAGCCCTGTTTTAAACTGAAGTGGGCTGTTTGATACAATTTCCATCTGGCTCATTTGATTATTTACCTCCCCATCTCATGCTTGTTATTGTTATTGTTAGCTGCCATCAAGTTGGCCCCCGACTCATGGCAACTCCATGAACAATGGGATGAAACGCTGGACCATCGTGATCCATAGGGTTTTCATTGGCTGATTTTTGGAAGTCGATCACCAGGACTTTCTTCCTAATCCATCTTAGTCTGGAAGCTCCACTAAAATCTGTTCAGTATCAGAGTAACACGTGCCTCCACTGACAGACAGATGGTGGCTGCAATGAGGTGCGTTGGCTGGGAATTGATCCCAAGTCCCCAGTGTGGAAAGTGAGAATTCTACTACTGAGCCATCACTGCCTCCATTTAATGCTTACAAGTATTTATAAACCTGTTGCCACAGAGTCGATTCTAACTCAAAGTGACCGGATAGGACAGAGAAGAACTGCTCCATAGGGTTTCCAAGACTGTAATCTTTACGGAAGCAGATGGCCACATCCTTCTTTCACGAAGCTGCTGGTGGGTTTGAACTGCCAACATTTCAGTTAGCTGCTGAGCACTTAACTACTGTACCACGAGGGCTCCTCACAAGTATTTATATCAGTCAACTTTTGCTAGGTTATGCTGTGGTAACAAGCACTCCCAAAATTTTAATGGCTTAAAACTACCAAACTTTATTTCTCACTCTTATAACATATAGCTGCTATTGGTTGGTTGTAGCTGTGCTCCACGTGTCTTCTTCATTCTGGGATCGAGGCTGAAGGAGCAGCTCATACCTACGATGTACCATTCTCACGGCAGAGAGAGAACAGAGCCATGGCAGAACCACAAGATAGCTCTTGAAACCTTCACTCAGTTTCTGAGCACTTCCTCTTAGCGTTACTTCCAATTAGTTTATTTGGCCAAAGCATGTCACATGCCAAGCCTACTGTCAGTGGTTTGGGGAACTATAATCCTTTCACGGAGAGATTCAATGACTAATTGGGAACATATAACACAAACTTCACTAGCATTTGATTTTATCCCTTTCCTGATGAGGAAAAATTTTGGAGTGAGAATCAGAGGGCCGTGAATGACAGAAACAGGCTCCATGACTGAGAGCAAAGTTCCACTGCACATAAAGCAAACGGCAAAAAAAAAAAAAAAAACCCAGTAAGGACCTGATCTGGGAAACAGGACTTTCGCGTACGCCCTCACAAGAAGCATGCAGCTGTATGTGACAGAAGCTAATAGAGGAGGAGGAAAGGGTTGGATCCCTTTGCTTCTGTCTTTGTTTACAGCAAAGGACAGAACACTTTGTCACCTTGGAAATGACCAACAAAGCAATGTGTAAAGCTGTGAGAAATCCGTATGCTCTCTCAGAGGTGGCTGGGGCTAAGTAGTAGGGTGGGGTATCCTGCCACTTGACTGCCCCCGGGTTCTGGGTATTATATAGTCTGGCAGGTTGCATGGAAGAAAAACCTGTTCGCCTTTGATGGACACAGCTGACTACATAACATTCACGTTCTTGTCTTTTGTATTCCAAAGTAGTACTGCTGACAGAAAAGAGTGTGGCCACAGTGTTAGAACCTCTGACTGCACTGGGGATGGTACTGTCTCTCTGCTGTGCAGCTGTTCTTTACAAGTCTCATTGGTTTCACAGCCTGTACCACTTCTACTCTGAAGAAGCCATACCACCTGGTGGATGTTGCTATCATTCCCAAGGGTCATCTATGTGTCACTGCTTGCATATGTATAACTACCAATCTTCTCTGACCTTTTACACTAAGTTCATGATCATGGCACTAGTAAAATTCCTTAAGAAGCTAGATGTGCTTTTGTCTCACGCTGGGGACTCTAAATTAAAGATTGGTCACAATTTTTGCTGTGTCAGCCTGGAGGCTTAGTGTGATGTCCAGTGTTATGTTGTTGCCACACTGGCACTATCCAAAAAAGGCTTTTGGCCTTTGAAGTAGGGTTTAGGGTTTTTTGGGCTTTCTGGATATTGTTGTCACTTAGGTGACCACAGACAGCTGAAGGCAGTCCATCCAGCAAGCCTATAGCTCCACCTGTGTAGCAGGTACACTCCCTAACACTTGCATGCCTGAGGCCATTTCTGCAGGTCTATTTTAAACTGCTAGCAAATTTTATTTACATTTTGCTGTGGAAAGCATCTAATTTTGTTCCAGATTAAACATTATTGAACTCAAAACTTGATCATCAATTCAAGCCCATTTGAGTACTAAACTTGGGAGCATTTCTATATAACATGGTTTAATAGCAATGACAACAGATTGAAGGAAACCAGAGCTCTGGTTTCAGCTTAGCCACATATTATGTGGCCATCAAAACCCATTGCTGTCAAGTGGATTTCGACTCATAGTGACCCTGTAGGACAGAGTAGAACTGCCCCATGTGTTTTCAAGCAACAGCTGGTGGAGTCCAGTCATTTATTCATCTGTAAAAAGAATAACTGGAATAGATAAGATACAGTAAACATAGGACAAATGGGCCATTACTTCTAATGCCTTTGCCATACCAGACACTATCAATCGATCATAGCCCTCTTTCTTACGTACCAATCCTGGGATGATCCTCAGCATCCTTCTCAGCACAGAGGTCCAGGCAGCTTCTATCAGTTATTGGAGTTGGCACTCAAGCTGAAATCTACGTACAAGTTTAGGCCTAAAGATTCAACTGTATGTGGATATATATGAACCCGTTGCCGTCAAGTCGATTCCAATTCATAGCGACCCTATAGGACAGAGCAGAACTGCCACATACGGTTTTCAAGGAGCTCCTGGTGGATTTGAATTGCTGACCTTTTGGTTACCAGCTGTAGCTCTTAACCACTCTGCCACCAAGGTTTCCATATATAGGAAAGTGGTTTGCAAGTTGTTCTATGCTGTACAAATTTAGTTGTTATTGTTATCACTATTGCCACAGAAAATTTGTGCAGATTGTGTTCAGCATCTATGGGGTGCTGATGGTGATTTCTATTTTGCCAACACCACCTACAGTTGTTCTTCTAACAGCATGTGTGAAGAGATTTGGCTCCTGGCCTTTTTAAGCATGTACTATGAAAGCAGTTTCAATACACTAATCAAAGTTTCCTTGGGTTGCCTGGGACTGTCTTGGGAGTCCTCTTATGGAGACACACCGACTTGGAGTTGATGCCTGGCTTCACCTTTTCATGTGTGACCATTGGTCAGTCACTCAATCTCTCCAAGCCCCAGTTTTCTCATCTATGAAATGGGCTTTAAAGCCTCCTCTTAGGGTTGTTGAAAACTTTGTCAGCATGTATAAAATAAAAAGCAAAAAATGTGATTCATAAGCTGTGCTCTATAAATTTTGGTTCCGGAGGCTGAAAAACTGGTTTATGATGAGCACTTTAGGACTCTTGACTCTCCATTTTATCAAAAGATTGATAAGCCTTAAGAGTCAGAAAACACTTTCTCTCAGTCAGAAACAATATTTTTTTTAGTGTGAGAGATAAGCACCTGCACTTACTTAAATTGCCATGTTTCTTCCAAGCAAAGGTAAGAGCTGGAGTATAAGCCCTCTCTCTGTGATATTTGCCTCCTTTACCACAAGAGATGTTGAGACTTCTTCTTATTTAAAACAATTAGAAATTTTCAAGGGAGCAATAATTCAAAAGCTGCTAATGCTGTGGATGACCTTCAATAAGAGGAAAATGCTATGACTTAACATACCTGTAAGTCTGCTAAGATTTGAAATTGTCATATTATGGATGCACAGTGCTAGTTCATGTAGATGAGACTTCTGCAAATCCCTGTGGGAATGTATATGTGAAACTTTGCACACCTATCTATTTCAGGGTTCTGAGCACCTCAAATAGAAGCCTTCCAATCTCAATCTGGATAATTCTGCTGTTCCCACCCCATATATTAGCATTTCCCTTTTGACGCAGTAACCTTAGCAGCTTTTGTCTGCTCCCACTGCTATTTTCCATCTTCCCACCTGTGTATATACTTTCTCTCATATTCGGAATACAATGCCATTTAATTACACCATGAGGAATGTTTTTTTTTTTTAAATTGTACTTCAGGTGAAGGTTTACAGAACAAATAGTTTCTCATTAAACAGTAGTACACATATTGTTTTATGACATTGGTTAACAACCCCACGACATGTCAACCTTCTCTCTTCTCGACCTTTTTTTTTTTGGTGAAAATATACATAGCCAAAGATAACAGCATTTCAAAAATTTCTACATGCACAGTTCAGTGACGTTAACTACGCTCTTCCAATTGTGCTGCTATTTCATAAGGAAATTTTGAGGACTAGACGACTGTAAGGTAAATAAAAATTACCGACATAGAACTTAGTTAAAAATCTGCTTGGGGCAGCTTGATTCACAAATCTTGCTTTTATGGTCGCTCATTTCATCTTCATCTTCTCCAGATGCAATAATTTGTTGTGGATCTAAGGTACGTACATTGTTTTTTTAGACATAATGCTATTGCACACTTAATAGACTGCATTATAGCATAAACATAACTTTTATATGCACTGGGAAACCAAAAAGTTCGTGTGACTCGCTTTATTGCAATATTCATTTTATTGCAGTGGTCTGGAACTGAACCTGCAATATCTCCGAGGTATGCCTGTATATAGTTTTTCCTTTAAATATTGTCTCTTCTAAATTATTATTATGGGCAAATAACATTATTATCTACCTGAAAATCATGGGAGAATCACTTTCAAAATACCATGATTAAATTCAATATGGGCACTAGTTTAAAATAAATTTATATATATATGTATGTATGTATGTATGTATGGTCCCTGGGTGATGCAAATGGAGAATCCTAAGGTCCAGAAGGATTTGTTCATTATGTGGGGTCACCTAAGGATTAAGGGAAGGCATTCTTGAGCATTTTCTTGGAGAGATATATACATAAATGAAAATAAACATAATTAATCCATGAATTCTAAACCAGTGGAAGTAATCTTTTTACTTATGTAAAAGCCAATATAAAAAGTTTACAGCCCCTTGCCTTCTTATTTTTCTAAATTATAATCCTTTATTTTTTTTCTAATCATAAAAAATGGTACAAATTCATAAGAAAATTGGAGCTGCTTTGTAGTCAATAAATATAAACATCTGTATCCATTAGGGAAGTCAGTGAAGGTCTTTTTCCACTCTTTTTTATGAAATTAAATCAAGGTACAAGGTGGGTAGCATGTAGCCCTCAAGGTACAAAGTGCTCATTTTACAGTAGTACGGCATACCTCATTTTACTGTGCTTTGCTTTATTTGCGTTTCGCAGATAGTGCGTTTTTTACAAATTGAAGGTTTGTGGCAACCCTACCTTGAGCAAGTCCGTCGGTGCCATTTTTCCAACAGCATGTCCTCACTTTGTGTCTCTGTGTCATATTTTGGTAATTGTCACAATATTTCAAATTTTTTCATTATTGTTATATCTGTTATGGTGATCTGTGATCAGTGATCTTTGATGTTACTATTGTAACTGTTTTGGGGCGCCATGAACAGTGCCCATGTAAGCCTGCAAACTTAATTGATGAAAGTTGTGTGTTCTGACTGCTCCACCGACTGGCCTTTTCCCCACCTCTCTCCCTCTCCTCAGGCCAGCCCTAGTCCCTGAGAAATGACAATACTGAAATTAGGCCAGTTAATAACTCTAAAATGGCCTCTAAGCGTTCAAATGAAAGGAAGAGTTGCACGTCTCTCACTTTAAATCAGAAGCTAGAAATGATTAAGCTTAGTGAGGAAAGCATGTCGAAAGCCTAGGTAGACCATAAGCTAGGCCTCTTGTGCCAAACAGCTAAGTTGTGAATGCAAAGGAAAAGTTCCTGAAGGAAATTAAAAGTGCTATTCTAGTGAATACACAAATGATAAGAACATGAAACAGCCTTATTGCTGATACAGAGAAAGTTTTAGTGGTCTGTATAGAAGATAAAACCAGCCACAATATTCCCTTCAGCCAAAGTCTAACCCAGAGCAAGGCTCTAACTCTCTTCACTTCTCTAAAGGATGAGAGAGGTGAGGAAGCTGCAGAAGAAAACTTGGAAGCTAGCAGAGGCTGGTTCACGAGGTTTAAGGGAAGAAGCCATCTCCAAAACATAAAAATGCAAGGTGAAGCAACAAGTGCTGATACAAAAGCTGCAGCAAGTTATCCAGAAGATCTAGCTAACATAACTGATGAAGGTGGCTACACTAAACAACAGATTTTCAATGTAGATGAAACAGCCTTATTTTGGAAGAAGACGCTAGAGAGAAGTCAACACTTGGCTTCAAAGCTTCAAAGGACAGGCTGATTCTCTTGTTAGGGGCTAATGCAACTAGTGACTTTAAGTTGAAGCCAGTGCTCATTTACCATTCTTAAAATCCTAGGGCCCTTAAGAATTATGCTAAATCTACTCTTCCTGTGCTAGATGAATGGAACAACAAAGCTTGGATGACAGCACATCTGTTTACAACATGATTTACTGAATATTTTAAGCCCACTGTTGAGACCTATTGCTCAGAAAAAAAGATTCCTTTCAAAATATTACTGCTCATTGACAACGCACCTGGTCACCTAAGAACTCTGATGGAGACGAACAAGGAGATTAATGTTGTTTTCATGTCTGCTAACACAATATCCATTCTGTGGCTCATGGATTAAGGTGTAATTTTGACTTTTAAGTCTTATTATTTAAGAAATACCTTTCATAAGGCTATAGCTGCCATAGATAGTGATTACTCTGA
The DNA here is from genome assembly GCF_000243295.1 of Trichechus manatus latirostris. Lineage (NCBI taxonomy): Eukaryota > Metazoa > Chordata > Mammalia > Sirenia > Trichechidae > Trichechus > Trichechus manatus. Next base: position 7,059,704 of record NW_004444081.1, read on the forward strand.
TGGATTTTGGCGAAGTAAATCGAAAACCTTCTGGGAAAGATTCATCATTTTACATGCCCTTAAGAACATTCCTGATTCATGGGAGGAAGTCAAAATATTAATGTTAATAGGAGTTTAGAAGAAGTTGATTCCAACCCTCATGGATGACTTTGAGGGGTTCAAGACTTCAGTGGAGGAAGGCTAACTGCAGATGTGGTAGAAATAGCAAGAGAACTAGAATTAGAAGTGGAGCCTGAAGATGTGACTGAATTGCTGCAATCTCATGATAAAACTTTAACAGGTAAGGAGTTGCTTCTTATGGATAAGCAAAGAAAGTGGTTTTTTGAGATGGAATCTACTCCTGGTGAAGATGCTGTGAACATTGTTGAAATGACAACAAAAGATTTAGAATATTACATAAGCTTAGTTGATAAAGCAGTGGCAGAGTTTGAGAAGATTGACTCCAATTTTGAAAGTTCTACTGTTGGTAAAATGCTGTCAAATAGCATCACATGCTACAGAGAAATCTTTCGTGAAAGGAAGAGTCAATCTATGCAACAAACTTCATTGTTGTCTTAATTTAAGAAATTGCCATCACCACCCCAACCTTCAGCAACTGCCACCCTACCCTGATTAGTCAGCAGCCATCAACATTGAGGCAAGACCCACAACTAGCAAAAAAGATTAGGACTCACTGAAGGCTCAGATGATGGTTAGCAATTTTTAGCAATAAAGTATTTTTAAATTAAGGTATGTACATTGTTTTTTTAGACATAATGCTATTGCACACTTAATAGACTACAGTATAGCATAAACATAACTTTTATATGCACTGGGAAACCAAAAAGTTCGTGTGACTCGCTTTATTGCAATATTCATTTTATTGCAGTGGTCTGGAACTGAACCTGCAACATTTCCGAGGTATGCCTGTATATAGTTTTTCCTTTAAATATTGTCTCTTCTAAATTATTATTATGGGCAAATAACATTATTATCTACCTGAAAATCATGGGAGAATCACTTTCAAAATACCATGATTAAATTCAATATGGGCACTAGTTTAAAATAAATTTATATATATATGTATGTATGTATGTATGTATGGTCCCTGGGTGATGCAAATGG
>NW_004444081.1:7060907-7073266 GCF_000243295.1 Trichechus manatus latirostris
ACCATGATTAAATTCAATATGGGCACTAGTTTAAAATAAATTTATATATATATGTATGTATGTATGTATGTATGGTCCCTGGGTGATGCAAATGGTTTGTGCTCAGCTGCTAACCAAAAGGTTGGTGGTTTCAATCCACCCAGCAGTGCTTCAAAAGAAAAGCCTGGTGATCTGCTTCTGTAAAAATTACAGCCAAGAAAACCGTATGGAGCAGTTCTACTCTGTAACACATACAGTTGACATAACTCAGAATCGACTCCATGACAATGGGATAAGGATATATGTATATATACACACACATATGAAGACTTCCACCCCAAAGTTTAAATATTTTATATTAATGGAGGAATAACTATCTCCAATTACTCCCTTCTACTTGTAGAGACTAACGTGAAGCAGGAGCAGTGAGAGGGAAGAAAGGTAAAACAGCAATTTTAAATCCTCTTCAGTCTTGGTTGCTAAAATGTGGGAGCGAAATGGATGGAAATCGTGTTTTATCAGGGCACCTTAATGCATCTGTAGATATACAAAGGTGGGCCAGAGTCTAGTCTGGAAAGTAGAGAGTGAAGTTACTCTAAATACAAAATAAAGAGAGGAAATAAGAAAGGCGATTAACTTCCACTTGTGGAAATGCCCGATGGCAGAATGAATAAATTGTCATACAGTCTTACAATGGAACGTTAAACAGTAATGAAAATGAACAACATGACAACTCACTACAAACACACAACAACATGGATAAATCTTAAAAATATAATATTGAGCAAAAGAAGCCAGACATGAGGGAGTGCATACTGTATGATCCCTTCCAATCATTTCAAGTTCAAAAACAAGCAAAAGTAATCTGTGCTGTTAGAACTCAGGAGAGCAGAAGGTGACGTGAAGGGAGGGCTTCTGGAGTGCTGTTTGATCTGGGTGCTGGTTAAAGGAATGTGTTTAGTTCATGAAAATCCACTGACCTGTACAATTAAGTATGTAAAAAAATCAAATTAAAAAAATAAGTATACAAATACAAACAGGGTGGACTGAATATGAAGCTGGACAGTGTGCGTGCAACCTGTCGGTCAAGGGTGAAGTGGGGCGCTTGTTGCTCAAGCAACACATTAAAGGACCTCAGAGGTAAGGGGCGGGGTTTACAGCTTTTTTAGTCATATGTAAAAGGAACAACATACGTTTTGTGTTTTATGCAGTACACTGAGTTCTTTAAGTACGTTTAGCATCTAATCTTCACATTAAAAAAATGTGTGAGGAAGATGATGTTGCTGATATGTTACAGACAAGGATCAGGAAGAATCAGCGTGGGGAAATGTTGAAGTTTTCCCAAAGTCACAGGCTGTAAATGATAGCCGAAATTGAACGTGGTTCCGTCAGACTAAGGAGGATCCAGACAGGGTCCAGACAGGATCAGGATAAAGAACCTCCTCTTAGTCACATCCTGAGAGATTTACCACTATCTTCATGAGGAGTTCCCAGGTGACAATAGAAACATTTTGTAGTAATTACTGAACACTGTTTTTAATATATATACATAATTACGCATAAGTTGTTTAGAAAATGATGAAAAGTTTATGCCATGACGAGAATTGTATTATTCTCAATGAATCCATTGGGTTCCTCAGAAATATGGAGTGAGGAATCTCATGCCTGCAGTGGGCATAGGAGTGTGCAGTTCCACTTACAGAACGATACCCAAGCAATCCCTGATCCTGTTTGGTGGGTCACACATGTTGCACGTACCCCTGAACTAGCACTGAATCCTGTTAGGTGGAGGTAAACTGGGGCTGCCAGAGACGGTGGGTAAAGGCTGGAGCCCAAGGGCATGCTCTTTTAGAAACCAGCACAACACTGTTTTTTTAAACGATGGGGCAAAGGCAGTGAGAGTGAGTCCAGAATCCAGTTGTTGGACAAGGTGGTAATGCGGGAGAAGGCAGGGTCACATTTTATGGAACTACTGCCCTCAACCTGCGGGTGCTACCACATGGATTGAAAAAATGGGGAAAAGGGGAAAAGAAAGGAAAGGAGCTGGGTTTCTGAGTAAGGAAAAGTTTCCATGATTAAAAAAGAAAGAAAGAAAAAGAAAAGAAATGACTACTTCATATGTTTCACTTTAAAAAAATAAAATTTAAGAATTTCAGAACACGCATTATGGGACTTGATGCTCTAGCCAAATACCAGGCCCAGATTCTAGTTCAGTATGTCTGCTGAATCCATCAACCAGCAGTCCCAGGAATCTACTTATATTTGTTACTAAGCATGCTGGGAAGAGGCATTTGAGAAGGAGGTTTTTGGTGAGTAACTGGAGAAAAGAGGGCTGGAGAAGAGTGGAGGTTTGTGGTAGAATCCTCACCTTTCATGCGAGAGGCCTGGGTTTAATTCCCGGCTGATGCACTCAAGTGCAGCCACCATCATCTGTCAGTGGAGGCTTGCGTGTTGCTATGATGCGGAACAGGTTTCTGCGGAGCTTCCAGACTAAGACAGACTAGGAAGAAAGGCCTGGAGATCTACTTCTGAAATCAGCCTATGATAACACAATGAATGACAGCAGTCTGATCCCATTGTGCATGGGGTCGCCGTGAGTCAGGGGTCGATTTGAAGGCAGCTAACAACAACAGCTGGAGAAGAGAGAAGAAAGAGAGTTAGGAATGGTGAGTCTTCCCCAGCCTGACCTAAAGGAAGAGCAGGGCTAATTCAAAGCTGAAGAAGTAGTTTTCCTAAGTTACTTGGTGCAATTTAGAGCACAAGGCAGTGATGCTTCTGGGCCAGGTGCCCTCTCCCCATTTCTGTCAAATACACAGCGTGGTCAGGGGGTGCAGCAGCTGTTGTATATGCCCAGGGGTTTGTGCTGTGACACCCCTAGGAGGCAGCATTCTTCTTGCTGGCAAGAATGGCAGGATGGCTCTGTGGTGAGCAGAACAGGAAAGGATATGTTTGGAAGGGGTGGCTGAGGTCCTGCAGTGATGGGAGCAGGTGCTGTGGAAAGGAACTTTTGGATTATTGATGATAATTTGACCTTATTTGTACCCATAGGCCAGTGGGTCTTTTGAGACATCTGGAGTATACGCTATCAATGTGGTTTACATGGTTTACTTCTTTTAAAAAGAAGAAACAGGATTCATTTATGATACATAAGACACTCCTCACTTGTTTCACAGGAAATGTGATATCCCAAGTAAGTCCATTTTCCAAATAATTGAAACAGCCCTTTAAGATTTAAAACGTTTTAATCTTTCTGATGGAAAGTCTGCCAAAATACACTGTACACTTCACTACCTTCTTAAACAGAGAGAAACAATGAATTTAATCATTCCTTTGTGTCCCCAAGTCGTCATAATGAAAACTGATTACTTTTTGGTACAGTGAGGCCCTCAGGATCTGGTAACATATGCAGGGCTATTCTCTCCTAAAATAAACAGTTCCCGGATTGCCATACTTTTTGAATTCTTGTTTCTGCTTTTGGTAGTTTTTCTTCTCTCTTTCACTGTTGTTAGACTGTCAATAGATATTTCTTCTTCTTTCAAGGAGACAATTTCTAGACTTCTACTTTATCTTCATCATCCTTTTGATATTTAATCTGCTGTGGATCTAGAAATCACCTGACTCTTGTGAAAATTCTAACTCAAAAAAGCAACAGCAACAAAAAAATTGCATTCCAATTTCCAACAAAGGGTCAGAAAGGTTCACCTAGGAATGAAGTGCAAGTCTTCGAGACACTTCTTTTGTCTATTTGGAGGCATTTTAAATTAACTTTTGGTCTTGGCTGTGTTCCCCCAAATTGAAGTTCCTGGATGAGGGACTTCAAGAGAAGTGGTTTTAGTGTCCATATAATTGGGATGCTGGGGAGAGGGAAGAGATGATTGTGGCCTTCCATCTCACCCCGATCAACATAAGCCTATTCATTTCATGGAAATTGTGGCTAATATTCTGAATTAATTAGATTGTACAATCAGTTTCAAAAGCATAATGCAGTGGTTTATAAAAAAAAATTAATAATGCATAAAACTTGTTACCGAAATTTAAAATTTTAAGACCTAGATGGAATTCAAACATGAATTTTGTATGAAGAAATGAAACAAAATAGCATTGTTCGAGTAATTTACTTTATTACAAGGGAGGGCATCCATAGTATCATTTAAATACTATACTCTTCATCACATGCAATGCTTCCCAGCAAGCTAATTTAAGGTAGACTCTGACCTCGATAAATATCAAAAGGGTACATCACAGTCTCGCCTCTGTCTGTTTGCCTTTTGAAGATTCGCAGGCTTAGTAAAAACAGATTTCCTAACATAAGCATTATGAGATACAGAGAAGACTGGAAGTCATAAATGATGTGAGCAACTTCCCTTGATTATGACCGGAAGCCTGCATATGCAACCTTCGTAGCGAATAAACATCTTCAATTTCTAGTATTATATCATCCAATTCCAGGAAAACATTATCATAATATGAAATAGATGAGAAAGTAAATAGCAGTCAGAACTATCCGGCAATGAGAAATACTAGGTTTTCCCTGTTCTGGGTTGGGGCAGCCTGGTGCGGTGAGAAAAGCTGGTTAAGGCGGTCCTGGGTTTAAATCTCAGTGCCTGCAGGACTTTGGGCAAGTTACTAAATTTCTCTGAGTCGCAGTCTCTCTACCCATCATGAAATGGAAATGATCCTTCCTTCTGAAGAATGGGGCGGGATTTAAATTGAGATCATGTACTTTTAGCACTTTCTTTCACCCTCCCTCTTCCAGTCTGCTTGTCCCCACCTCCAACCCTGACTCTCCTCCTGTATTTCTGGTTTTTATACGGGGCACCAAGTGATCCAACCAGAAAGATAGTGATTGTCCAAGACTCCTCCCTCTCCCTTATCCCACTGTTTCTGAACAACTCCCTGATCCAGTTTGTGTCTGAGTTAGGAGCAGATGCATGTCCATGTGCTTCATAGTATGTATTTAACCTACCACCGTGAATGCTTGATGGACTGAAGTTTTCTTGAGGGAAGGAATTGCAGTTTTTATCTCTGGAAATGATGTCTATGGAACTGTAGTGACATAAAAAGAGCAATAGCTCAATAAACCTCAGTTTGCTGTCTCCCTATTCCTGTTTGTGCTCAAGATAGTGACTTATTTGACTCACGTCACTGGCTCTTGCTCTTGCCCACTCCTGCAGAACTAATTTTCATGGGTATTTCTGGTGAGACCTTGGTGGTGTAGTGATCCTGCCACTACCTACAATAACAGAGAGCTCTGAGAGAGCACTGCCACCCCATTTCACAGAGGAGGACCCTGAAGCACAGAGCATTCAGATCCTCTGTGTGAGGTTAAACAGCCAGGGAGAGGCAGAACCAGGATCGATGTCAGAGCTGACTCACACCTAATTACTGTGTGCTATTCTTTCCTCAAATAGTCTGATCAGTTACCCATGGCAACACCCTTTTTATATCCCTTCGTCTACTTAAGCTTTCGTCGCCAAGCACCACTATTGTTTTTGGTTGGTGCTCCTATCTCTCTCTCAAGGCACTGCAGTCCTCGATTCGCCAGAGTTGGGCAGAGTTCTCTTTTCTCTCTCTTTTGTGCATTCAACTCTGTTGAGGGGTATTAAAGCTCCTTGTGTCCAACAACAGAGGACTGGTTGAGTAAGTCATGGCTCATGCACACAATGAAGTATGTACAACCATAAAAAGAACAAGCAAAATCTCTATGTCCTGACATGGAGAGATCTCCTGGAAAAAGCAAGGTACAGAACAGTGTATTTCTTTGTGTAAGAAAGGAAAAGAAGTAAGAACAGCTGCTGGAGCAGTTCCACCAGCCCCTACACGCTGTTTAGTAGTTTGGTAGTTACCTCCACCTCACCTCCTAAGCTTCTAGTCCATAATTAGGTCTTATGATGGTGGTTAGGGGCTCCTGTAATATTAGAACCATCCAGTGGACAGTTTTGCTTACTTCCAGGTTGCAAGACTGTCTTTGTCTTCTTGCTTGGCTGAGTCCTCAACTTCCTATAAAGCTGTAGCCTGAGGCAGCAGCTGTTACTTGCCATCAATTTGGCTCTGACTCACGGTGACCTTATGCATAACAGAATGAAATGTTGAAGCAGCAGTTAGGCAGCAATTTTACCAAGCCTCCATTAATAAAGGTGTGTGGGAGTGTGAAATGACACAGGTACAGAGTTGTCCATTGTGACATTGTGAGTTACAGGGAGCATTTGTAAATAGCCCATGCCTAGCAATAGAGGAAACAACTCTAAGAGGCAGTTGTTCTTACAGAACAAGGGGATACCACGTGGTTTAAAATTAGGAAAGATGTGCGTCAGGGTTGTATCTTTTTACTATACTTATTCAATCTGTATGCTGAGCAAATAATCCAAGAAGCTGGACTATATGAAGAAGAATGTGACATCAAGCCTGGAGGAAGACTCATTAACAACCTGCGATATGCAGGTGGCACAACCTTGCTTGCTGAAAGTGAGGAGGACTTGAAGCACTTACTGATGAAGACCAAAGACAACTGCACCAATAAGCAACATCATGATAAACGGAGAATATATTGAAGTTGTCGAGGATTTCATTTTACACCCATGGAAGCGGCAGTCAAGAAATCAAACAATGTATTGCATTGGGCAAATCTGCCGCAAGAGACCTCTTTAAAGTGTTAAAAAGCAAAGATATCACTTTGAGGACTAAGGTGTGCCTGACCCAAGCCATGGTATTCTCAATTGCCTATATGCATGCAAAAGCTGGACAATGAATAAGAAAGACCAAAGAAGAAATGACGCATTTGAATTATGGTGTTGATGAAGAATATTGAATATACCATGGACCACCAGAAGAATGAACAAATCTGTCTTAAAAGAAGTACAGCCAGAATGCTCCTTAGAAGCAAAGATGGTGAGACTTTGTCTCATGTATTTGGGACATGTTATTAGGAGGAACCAGTCCCTGGAGAAGGACATCATGCTTGGTAAAGTAAAGGGTCAGCAAAAAAGAGGAAGACCCTCAGTGAGATGGATTGACACAGTGGCTGCAACAATGGACTCAAGCATAGCAACAATTGTGAGGATGGCGCAGGACCAGGCAGTGTTCTGTTCTGTTGTACATAGGGTCGCTATGAGTCAGAACCAACTCAATGGCACCTAGTAACAACAACATGCAAGAAAATTTGATTTAAAAAAATTGTTAAGCATAGACCATGTCCAGGCCCTGTGCTGTAACACTAACAATAAAAAGATAACAAAAATAATGAAGCAGATACAGCCTAGCCCTTGAAAAGTTAACACTCTAGTGAAAGAGACAAACATGTAACAAACATAGCCAGACATTTAGGGGGGATGTTTCAGACGAAGGTGTAGATTTTGGGGTCATCTTCAGAGAGATAACAGTTGGAACTGAGGGGACAGATAATGACACTAAATAGGCCAGCAGCATGAGGAGAGGGATAAGGGCAGATCCTTGGAGAGTACCTATATTAGATGGGAAGAAGAAAATCCAGTGACGAAAACCAAGACGTGGTTAGAGAAATAAGAGGAGAAATTGGAAAGCAATTTATCATTGAAGCCAGAAGCAGAGATGGTTTTAAGGAGGAAGGCATGATTAACATTGTCAAATTGCTGAGAGATGGGGCAGGATGAGGAGTGAAGATGTCATCAGATTTGGCAGTTAGGAGGTCATCAGTGATTTTCCATAAAGTAATTTCAGTAAAGTGATTGGAGCAGATAGATGTCAGACTGTAATGGGTTGATGAGTAAATGCAGGAAGAGTTTGTCTAAAAAAAGCTTATGAAAGATTGGAAGAGGTAGGAGAAAACAGGAAGGGCAGAAATGGAATCAATGAATGTAGGAAAAATACAGGCATCTCAACTCATGGAAACTAAATGAAGGGCTCAATGTCTACCTGCAGGTAGGAAGACCTGCTGGGGAGGCAGATGGCAGACAAGGCAGGCAGCAAACCTGGGTGCCCAGGGAGGAAAGGCAGAGGGGATATGGGATTAGGCTATCTTTGGTTCAGTTTTGATCTCCGCCTCTTACTAACTGTGTGATCATGGCTGAGTTACTTAACCATCCTTGAGATGTTAAGAAAAAAATCATCAGAAAGAAGACAGACACTCCCAAAATCCTCCTACAGTAAATGATACATTCATCAGGGTTTTTTCTTATGATTTTAATGGAGGCTGATGACATAAGTTCAAAGCACAATTCTAGGAAAGAATCTTCAAGGAGACAAAATGAGGTACAGTATTCCAAGTGCATGGCTTTCTGATAGTTTAAGAGTATTTAGAGGTAGAATAGCAAATGCATTTCATCCTGCATGCTAACACTGATGAGATGCTAATGGCTGCCTGAAGCACCAGTGTGGAAGAATCATGTTTGAGCAAGAGTATATATAGGCTCAGTATAAGAAAAAGCTACGGATTAAAGAAGTCAGCCACGGCTTGGAACGGATAGCGGCAATAGCAAAGTGACACGTATTTGCAGACCCTGGGTCAATGGGCTGATATAGCCATCAGATGTTGTTGTTACCTGTTGAGTAGGCCCCTGATTCATGGTGACCCCATGCACAATGGGACTGGCTGTGATCCATAGGGTTTTCTTTGGCTGATTTTCAGACTTAGATCACCAGGCCTTTCTTCTTAGACTGACTTAGATAAAAAAAAGTTTTTGTAAATGCTATTGAGCTTTTTGATAAGTATTGAATTGTAAAGATTTCATTGTACACTGTCTAAGAAGTACAATATTCTGCTTTGTAGGTTAGATACGTAAATTGTAGTAGTCAGCTACAGTCAGTAGGTTTGACAGCCTTTTATGAAAGTTGAGACAAATGACCAGGATATATTGATTAATTTAATAGACAGCCTCTGCACCTGCTCAAGGAGGACCGTGGGAATGAAATGCTGCCTGGTCCTGTGTCATCCTGACAATAGCCAGCATACTGGAGTCCATCATTGTGGCTATTGTGCTAATCCATCTCATTGGGGATCTCCCTCACTCTCGATGGTCCTCTGCTTCACCAAACATGATGCCCTCCTCCAGCAATTAATCCCTCCTGATGATGTGTCCAACGCAAGGGAGTTGGACAATGTTCTGTTGTAACCCATAGGATTTCCATTGGTTAATTTTTGGAAGTAGATTGCCAGGCCTTTCTTCATAGTCTTAGTCTGGAAGCTCTGCGGAAACTTGTCCACCATGGGTGACCCTGCTGGTATTTGAAATACCAGTGGCATAGCTTCCAGCATCACAGCAACACACAAGTCAACAGAGTATGACAAACTGACAGACGGGTGGTGAAAAAAAAATTGTATTTATATAAATACATACAAATTTATATAAATACATGTTTGTTTTGTTTTAATTTTTAAAGCAGTAATACCTTGTTTTCAAACAAAATCTTATCTTGAACTCCATTATAGGTGAAGCAGAGCCTTCTGGCAGAAGAAGAGGCAGAGGGCTTGGTTTTCACCCTAATTTAAGGCAGGCCCTGTTAAAAAAAAAAACAAAAAAAAAACACAACATGAGGGCTCTAAGGAGCATGGTTTGAAAGCCTCTGCTGGAAGAGAAATTAATTTCTAAAAATATTGCTAGGTCACTAAACAAATTGATTTACTATACTGGAGTGTTAACCTTTATGAACAGGCAAAATGGTAGAAGATACCAAAAAAAGGATTATTTTAAAATTAGTCACCCAAGGCAATTACAATAATTAAGATACGTTTCTCAGAGTATGGATCTTCAGTCTTTCATAAAATTACGTGGCAGCACCAAGAGTTAACTTTAGTCCAAAGATGGCTGTGTCCCAAGCCTCCTTTCTGGAGGAGAGATCTGCTTTTCCCTCCTAACGTGGTCTGATCTCTTGAGAACAATGTCACTTTATGGCCCAAGAACACCACATGAATTTCAGTCCTCACATCTGCATTCAGGACATCAGGTAGGAAAAAGGAAGAACAAACGAACTTGCTTCTTTTAAAAGATCTCCCTGAAATCCCACCCAGCAACTTCTTACAACTCAATAGCCAAAACAGAGTCACATGGCCACACCTAGCTGCAAGGGAGACTTTCATACTGCACTTTAGCAGGAAACATTGACACACTACCGTTAATACAGACTATTTTATTTTTTCCTCTCAGAGCTATGCTTCCTTAAATATTCAGTCCATGAAACTTTCCTTTTATGGAAATGAAGTTGTAAAGAATGGATACCACATACACAACAACTTTCTGAAAGTCATATATTAATTTACTTTTTGAGCCAAAGAGCAAAACAAAGATTAAATAGAAGATAGGAATGTAAATAAGGGCATTTGAGTTCTTTTTCTTAGAGGAGGCTACTTCAAATCCGTCGACTTTTATTTTAAATAAGGCTGATGATTTCTGAAACTTCCCCTACAGCAATGATGGTGAAAATAACTTAGGCCGTATTTCCAGATTAATTGTAACACTATTAGATTTTATATTTCTTTAACTGTGTGTTGGTTGGTGTGGCTGAAATAATGAGATTATAGGGTGGTCCAATTGTTTGGTTCAAACAGACATGCACACCCTTAGGCTTAATTATCGTGAATAAATCAGTCCCACCCCAAACTCATTGGCTGTCACTGACAATAGCTTTAACTGTATTCGCACAATGTAAGGAATTCATTGAGCATGCTACGACTCACAACGAAAACTTTAGCTGTTAAAGCAACTGCTGATTCTCAGAGATTAGTTTTTCTTCAATGTGTAGCACCTGCAATTCTACCCAATTTAAACTTTAGTCACGTCGCTCTTCAAGACAGACTAAACAGGGCTGTGATTTTTTAACTTTTTTTTTGCTTACCATGAAATACACTTTTCTTTCTACTCTTAAAGTGACTAATTTTTAAAAAAAGATACAACTGAAAACTTTTCCCCACTATCGTATTTACTCTGAGAAACACGGCAAAGTAAAATTCACGGTTCAGCTACTGCTGATTTTCCACAGTTTTATTTATTAGGTCATCAGTTTCCAGTTTGCTGCTGTTTTAAAAGGCGTTTCTAAATCGAAAAGGGAGAAAGCCTATCCGTAGACTAAGGGGTCTGCTATTTGTTTCCATCGGTGAGCTGCGTTCGAAGGGCGTGAAAGCAGAAGAGACGAGTTGGGGCGGAAATTAGCGACTTAATAAGACGCCCAGCTCCAGAGAAAGCCGGCCGGGTGTTAGAAACAAATAGAGCAGAAGAGATTTGGGGCTAATTAAAAACAACCACAGGGCACTCCTCCTCTTGTTATCTGGGACCCGGTCTCCTGCATTTCCAGAGATGAGGGGCGGGGATTAATTTGGATTCAAATTTAAAGCGGGACTCCAGCGCTTGGCTCAGCAGGTGCCTCAAGGGCTGCTCCCCTCAGCGGGCGTTTCCGCCCCTACCTGCCCACAAGGCCGGAGATTACCTAGCAGGGGGGCGGCCGCTCCTTTGTTGTTAAGTGCTTCAACAGCGCGGAAAATCTTAAAAAAGTGCGGAGCGGAGGGCACCCCGACGATGATCCGCCGACGGACCCTCGTGCGCTTCCACGCTCTTGGCCACTGTGTCCACTGCCTTTCTGTTGGCATACTGCTGGCAACTGTGGGAAGCCGGAGCAAAGCCGGGAGGGGAGGGGAGGGGAGAGGAGGCGGGAGCAGGGAGGAAAAGAAGACATTGACGCTCAAGCTACTACATTTTACAGGCACGAAAAGCCAAGGGAGCGGAGAGGGATAGCGCATGCGCTGATTGCATTTCAGGCGCGTGGAGAAAATCACGCATGTGCAGAACCAAGGCGATAAAATGAAGCAAAGGGGCTACTGGCGCATTGAGGGCGCTTCAGCTACCGGAGAGCCGGCGCTCCGGAGGCGCGTGCGCAGAACGCGCGAGGTGGGTGGGGCTCTTCCAAGGGGGCGGGCTGCGAGCAGAGCCGGCCTCTCGCGCCCCCTGGCGCGAGCCCGGAGAGAGGAAGGTGCGGGAGGGGGCGGAGAAGAGGGAGGAGGCAAGGAGGGCGGGAGGGGGAGGGGAGCGGGAGCGAGGGAGGGTTTATCGACCCGGCGATTTTGGTTAAAATATTCAAAATGGCGGACGGAGGAGCAGCGAGTCAAGATGAGAGTTCAGCCGCGGCGGCAGCAGCAGCAGGTAATCATTACAGCATTTTACATATTCATATTCATACTCAACCCCGGCTCCCGCTGCCCCCCCCCGCAACTTAGCATAATTTATTAGTACTCAGGATTATTATAATTAACGGCGGGGAGATGGGGGGTCGGGGAGCGCGGAGCCCCCGCCGGGCGCCGAACGGAGGGGGAAAGAGGGTCGGAGCAGCCAGGCGGAGGGGGAAGACAAGGGGCAAAGGGGACTGCGATCCACCGCCCTTCTCCTGCTCCCGGCCCACCCCGCCGCCCGTTCGCCGGC
>NW_004444081.1:7073480-7100401 GCF_000243295.1 Trichechus manatus latirostris
AGGGGGGGCGCCGCCCACCGCAGGGGGCAGCCGGGGGTGCGCCCGGCAGAGCGCCTAGCGGGCACTGGCGCCCTGCCGCTGCACAGGGGTCCAAGCGCGGCTGAGCCCGGGGGTCACGGCCCCGGACACCTCGGCCGCGCCCCACTCGTCCCCATGTGGCAGCCTGACCTGAGCCAGGCCTGCGCTCTAGGTGGGTAGGGGTGAGGGGTCGTGGACATTGCGAGGTGGCCTCGAGTCGGCGAGTGGGGAGATTCGCCCCCCGGAGTGCGGACTGGGTTGGAAGAGATCCCTGGGGGAAAGTTCTTCGTGGAATAGGATGCACTCTGGGCCGCCCCATGTGCAGTCAGCAGTCCCTGTGGGTCACCCTGGTCCCCGTTGGCGGTGGTTTCGCGGGGGAGTTGGGTTAGGGGGCCTGATCTGGTCTCCCTCTTCCCCCTTCCCCTCCCCGTGCCGCCGCCCCTCCGCTTGGCCCGGAGGTGGGGGGCCTGGGGCCCTCGGGGGCTTCGGCTTTGAGGCCCCAAAAGCCGCCAGAGGCCTCCAGAGAACTCGGATGTAAAGGGCTGCCCTCTTGCCCCTGCTCCAGAACGGGCTGGCCTGACAAGTTGATAGTATTCTAGATTTCCCCTCCCCTGTTGGGAGTTGGTGGGTAGGGACGAGGATCCCTCTCCCTGCTTTTTTGGTTGGTGTTTTCTTGCTGGGTGCTGGGTCCTTTCTAGTCTCTGCTTAGCTTTACCTCTCATTTGAATAATGTCTAATTCGGGGAGGTTTATATTATTGAAATGGCCGCCTGGCTTTCCCCGCCTCTCATGTTTAGTAATTTAGACCTTTAATAACAGCCACTCACAGCCCAACGCCGTGTTTATATTTTACATTCGCCCCATGTGCTTTTGTGGTTCGATATGATTCTTTTTTTTTTCCTTGGCAATCCACAGGGCTCTGAGATCAAACCCAGACTGTGCTGGGAAGAGAAGGGAAGAGCTAGGCCTTGGCTCTTCTTGCCTAGGCCTCATGTTCTCTGCCGCTTGATTTATTTACTAATAAGTCAAATCACTCCCCCCACCAACTACCACGCATACCCACCTCCGCGGGCAAAATAAACCCTCCTGGGGCCTTAGCAACATTAAAACAGCTCCTAGCTAAGCATAAACTGGTGTTTTGTTCTCAAAAAGACTTTCTTATAGTTTCAAGTAGTATAGGCCTAAGGAAAAAAATCTGTCTTCTTTCTTATTTTCAGAGGCTTATAATATATTTTGGTTTAATACAAATCACTTCGTTTTGGGGCTCATTCCCCCCTGGTTCCCCACCCCTCAAGTTAAACACTTTCGGGCTTTGTAAAGGTCTGTAGAATTTGTGAAACCAATACAGGTTTTTTTCTTCCTTTCTTTTTTCTAAGAGTTGTGGAATAGCTAAGTATTTTAGAAATTGCAGTTAATAATACTTTCATAATTTTTCAGTGCAGTGTTCCCTTTCCAGTCTCTTTCATTTCACTTTAAAATGGGGCTGACATTAATTTTGTGCCTTCACTGTCATAGACTTGCTTATTTTAGTTGTAGCGCTACTGAAACCAGAAATGGGGTTATGTTTTCCCTGAGTGTTTGTGTCATGGTTAAATGAGTGAAAATAGAAGAATAAACACAGGCATTGTGTCTACTCTGATCTTGGGACTTACTCCCCTCCCAGCACACCCGCCAGTCTTTAAGTTGTCAGAACTGATTTTATGTTTTATCTGGGCTTAGGACAGTTGGTTTATGAAAGGCAGATTAACTTTTGCTGTTTAGAGGAAACAGTAATTTTGATTTTTGACCTTTCCAGGGTAGAGTTTTTATTTTGTGTAGTTGTAGTGTGTTTTTAAAAAAAAAATGGTGTTGCTTCTCCTTGGTGATTGTTTACCTCTGCTGGTGGAGGGGAGTGACAGTGTTGTTTAACACTGATGTGTTAAACCTTTGAAATTATGTTAAGGCACTTTATGGTCAGTTTCTAGTGACATATTTTGTGGGAAATTAGTCTTCGGCTTATTTTTTTAAGAAAATTCTAGATTTGATTGACTAAAATCAAGCCAATTTCGAACAACCAGTTCTCACCACATTTTCTTCTTTCATCCCCAGTAGGCAGGCGTTGAATGCAGCAGGGAAAAAAAAATCTGTAGCTTTCATGAGACTATTCAGGTGAATGCTTCAGAGACCTGAAGCATGAGGTTGGATGGACAAAAAGCAGTAATATGATTTCATGCCTTAAATAACATATGTTTTTGCACCGATTCCCAAGATGTGGTCAAGCTGATGATGTCATTGGACAGAGGACAAGGTGCAGTTAATTTGATTTATTGTCCTGAGGTGAAGTGTAGCAGTGAAACCTTCTCATAGGGAAACCATTTATCTCAGGACAATTTCCTTTATAGCTGCAATTTAACCACTATGGAGGCTGTAGATATTTTATCCCAGATGATAAAATGTACATTGCATTTTATAAACAAAATTTTAGTGTTACTTTTTTTTAATACAGAAAGGATGGGTATTGTTAACTGGACCCTTGGTTGGCTTTCTGTGCTGTTGTGGAAATTCATTTCCTCAAATTCTTAAATTTGGTTTTTTAAATCATAGAAGTGATCCTTATGCATGCTTATTTTAGGTAGGTTCTTTATGACCCCCAAACTCCAATAAAGAAGCCATGTTACTTAATCTGAGCAGGTCTGAGGCTAAAGGAGAGACCGTTTGGCTTAGAAACTACCTAAAATAAGATTATTTCAATAAATAAAGTGGACTTGAAGAGAAGGAGGCTGCAATTATAGTGTTTAAAATAAGTAGAATACTTACAGGAAAGCATGTGCATTGAAAACAGTTTTAAAAAAATTAAGTTAGAATTATACTTGGATTTGTCTTAAATTAGTCTCTGAAAAAATTTGTGTATTTTATTTTGATTAATGATTTCAAAAAATTTCCACTGCCAGGTAGTGATTCCACTTATGATTTTTGGCATATTAGAAGACTTTTCTTCTAGTGATTTTTCATCATAATTTTAACTAGTTTATCTTAAAATGACAATTAAAATGTCCTGGGAATGTCATAGAATTGCTTTGCTTCATTCCTAATCCTAGTTTATGAGCCAAGCTCAAATAGAGTGTTTTCATTTACTTTTGAGCTTTCTACCTGCCTGTCTTCTTTTGCATCTGTCAGACCACTTTCCACAAGATTCCATTGTCACTTCCTTCTTAACTTGCCCCACCTATTAATTATAATAGTACTTTTGAATTTAAGGTCTTGAAAATTTGTGACAGCTGACCAAATGTTTTTAATTTCTAAAGGCCCATACTACTTCCAAGCCATTACCATAAAAATTATTTTTAACCTCTTCCCCCAAAGTCATTTCTAATTCCTGTCATTTCGTCATTGTCAAAAATCCCAGTAGTCAAGGGAAAAAAACAAACAGTGGCTATTATTATAGGTTTAAATGGTGTAGTGTTCTGCTGTTTTTAAATTTACTGTTCTCTGCATCAATAGGTAGTATAAAGCAGAAGGAAATAAAATATATTTATTTCATTGCTGCCTAGGTTGAGGTAATTGTTAATCTGTGTTAGTCATCTAGCCAGTGGATTTTGGAATGAATTTAGGGTACAGGCTGTTAAATTGTTCTTATCAACATTTTTATGTTTAATAGAGCCTCGAGTATCTTAACCATTTAACCATTAACCCATTGCCGTTGAGTCGATTCTGACTCTCATTGACCCTACAGGATATAGTACTGCCGCATAGGCTTTCCAAGGCTGTATGTCTTTAAGGAGGCCAACTACCACATCTTTCTCTCGTAGAGTGGCTGGTGGGTTGAACTGCCAACCTTTTGGTTAGCCGAGTGCTTAAGTACTGTGCCACCAGGGCTGCTTTTGAGTATCTTAGGCAGCATAATACAGTGATTCTAAAATGACAGAATTGGAAATATGAATGTTCTCTTTCATAAGTGTTTTCCAGTAAGAAATGAAACATTTGAAGTGTTTATTGAATCTGTATTGCTTGATCTTGAAATATAGTTGTGTTTTTTAAATTGGTCCCTCACTTTCCTGAATATCTGTTTCCTTTGTATTTGGAAGACTTGTGGTGGTGACTGCCATATTGTTACTTTATTTAATTTTTAGTGTTGAATAACTACAGCCCCAATCTTTGCATATCAGTCTTCTTTCAAGCACCATTAAAATTAATTTTATTTAAAAATATTCGTGTTTGATTGTCATTAATTTGCTTTTATACAGTGGTATGGGTTCAATCACACAATTTTTGTGATTAGTAAAGAGTAGTGGATAGACTTATTATGAAGCCTGATTTTTAGCAGGATATATTTTTCCTAATGAAGTGATTGCATTTAGAACTATTGAAATAATTATTTAGAGAATATAATAAGTCACAGACAAAACATTGCCCCTCTTTCGTAATCTTTGTTCTTCTTTTTGATGCCTCCTTTAATGCTGAATGCTTGAGCAAACATACTTATTACTTATTTCTTCAGGAAATCTAATATTAGGAATTGGAGTTGAAAGTTATGGATTTAGTTCGTTATCTCTTTTGAATAAATTATTTCCTTATCTTTTTTTTGGAAACTCTTTGAGCCAGGGTTATGCTTAATTCTTTATTATGTTGCTTAAATAAGAGAAATACCTTTTCAAGTAGAATCAAAGTTGGAAGAGGTAATAATTAGGGTTTTCATAGATTAACAATTTCCTTATCCATGTTTTTGTACATTATTGACATTTTGTAAGTAAAGGTAATCGAATAATACCTTCATGGAGTCACATGTTTTTTTAGAAATACATTTATTTTATTTTGTATTGAACTGTTTCTGTATTCTGAATTGCAAAGCGCTCTTATAAACTCTTTCAGCAGTAATAGTGGCAACAAAAAATAGCACCAGTGGAACCATTGCCTGACTTACTGGTGTATTTACAGTATGTATAGAATTTGGACTCTGAAAATTGTCTTGAGTTTAGAACCTCTGACTGAAAAAGGTCTTTACATATAATGCGTGTGGTTTATAGCTTTCTGTGTGTAAGGGATGTTAATTTATTTACCATTGATAGAATATGTTTGTATACTTAATGACTGATATGTCGCTATTATTTTTTTCTTTTTAATTTGTTTTGTTTGTTTTTTTTCCAGTTAAGCAAACACCCAAGTTTTCAGTGTTGCCTAAATTTTGCTGATAGGACTAGGAATGAGCAAAAGGATAAGTAAACCGACATTTATTAAGTTCCGCTTTAAAGTACCACCCAGGAAACTGAATATTCAGCCAGAAAAGGATACATTACATTAATTAAAAATAAAAAGACTATGAAAAGCACAAAACTGAAAGCTCCATATGAATGTTGGTAGTAGCTTTACTTAACTTGCAATACTGAAAGTCATAGCAAGTACAATTTAATTTGTCACGTGATTTATTTCATAATATCTGTGTAACTTTATTGGTTTTTATGTTGGAATCATAGCAATAGTATATGAAATTAAATCAGTAAAATAATAGTAAAAATTATGGTAGGTTTTCTTTTGTTTTTGACTAGTGAGCCTTTTTTTTTTTTTTCAATAGAAGATATAAATAGACGATTCCTTGAATGGCTGGGAAATGAGCATTGTGCACGTGCATGTGTCTTAAGAGACTTGTTTGTGCTTTAATGTGGTCACCTGAAGTAATGAAGTTGTACTGACTGGCTTTGTAACCCATAGAGTAAATGTGCTTTTATAGAGAAGAGTGACTTAGGTATTGTTTTAGTACACATATTTAATGGTCTGTTTAATGAAAAATGAATAGCTGTTTTTTTTTTTTTTTTTTGCTTTTGGTTTGCTAATTCATACTGCAGCATGTATATTATCAATTTTAGAAAACAGTTATCTTAAAAATTTCTTAGCTTTTAAAGGTGTCTGCTATGTACCTGACAGTGGTCTTTGGGGGATAGTAAGGGAATATAAGATTGGGTCTCTGCTGTGGAAGAGTTGGCAGGTTTATTTAAACAGGGAAAGTTTTTTAAGAAACAGTGCATATAATTACATATTAAAATATACAACAACAGATAATGAAGATCAGAGTATTCAGATCAGGGCATGTCTAAGTTTGAAAGAATCAAAGCATGGTAGAATGCTGTAGCTGGAAGGTAATTTAGATACAGTCTATCGTAAAGCCTTTACAGATGAGGAAATATTGTCACAGTGGTTTAGTAATTTGCCCACAGTAACGGGACCTCTGATGAGAACACAAGACTCTGACTTTCCAGCAGGGCTTTGAACCGGTTCTTCCTGGTTTAGTCATGGCTGAGAAAGCAGCACTGGAACAGACTTGAATTTTTAAAATTTGGATGATCTGGAACCATGACTTGAGCAGGAAAAATTATGGGTCGAAGCCCTGATAGAGACTTCATCTCCCTCTTAGAAAACAAGGGCAGCATACGTGTTGCATAGCAACCAAATCTCTTGTCCTTTGGATTTTGTGCAGAGTCAGAAACAGCAGTGCCCTGCTCAAAGATAGCAGCCGACCACACCACTTTGAATGTGTGTCACTCTCCTCAGTCCTGGCAATAATCCAGTCTCACACAGCAGGCTCCTGAAAGGCCTCACTACGCCTCTTCCAAGTCTCCCATTCCAGGGTTTAGACCCGTAATTTATCCTGTTCCAGTTATGGTTCCAGGTCACCCAAATTTTAAAAATTAAAAAAATTTGAGTCTGTTTTGGTTTCGCTTTGTGGGCCATGACTGAATCTGTTCAAACAGGTTCAAATCCCTACTTTCCAGTCTGTGTCTCCTTCCATGCCTGTCGCCCCAGCTCTCCTAACACATTGCAGCTAGTCAGAGAGGCTTTAAGTAGAAGTGAGACTTACAAACTGGACTTTAAAGGGCTAAAAGAATTTAGAAGAATGGGAAGGCAAGGAAGGATGTTGCAGGGGAGGTTGTGTTCTAAGATTATGCTATATAGGTAAAGAATGAGGCACTTGTACTATGGCGGGGAAGCTGTGGGAGGTTTTTGAACTAGGGAATGATGTGATAAAAGTGATGTTTAGGAGGAACGTGGTGGTATGCAAGATAGCTGGAAGTAGGAAGGAAGAGATTGTATCCATAGAAATCAGTGTATAGAAATTGGAGTATTGAATAATTGCTGTAAGTAAGATACCCTCCTAAGTGGTGCTAGAGATACAAACATAAGACAATTTCCTGACCTCAGGAAGCTTTCCATCGTATAGTAAGGTAGTGAAACAGATATCCATGATAAAAAATACTGAGGATGTTGTCCAGTTACATCACACAGAATAAGGGGCTTTGGGAGAAATTCTTGCCTGGTCTTTATGATAGGAACTGTATTGTTTCTTACAGACGGGTTTG
The DNA here is from genome assembly GCF_000243295.1 of Trichechus manatus latirostris. Taxonomy (NCBI): domain Eukaryota; kingdom Metazoa; phylum Chordata; class Mammalia; order Sirenia; family Trichechidae; genus Trichechus; species Trichechus manatus. Next base: position 7,080,826 of record NW_004444081.1, read on the forward strand.
CTTTTAATCTTCTGAACACTCAGTTGTCTAATTGACTAAGTTTCCTTTTCAAATCATACTACCATGTTTAGACCAACTTGAAAGTAAGTACAGGTGGTTATGGTATGCATTTTTAGCCACATTCCCAGTTCCATTTTATGTTCTTACCTATTGTGTTTCTTTTATTGCTTCCATTTTAAGCTCTTGTTAGATTTTATTTTATGTGGGCTACCTCATATCCTTTGTGGAGCTAGGCAGGTATAAATAAAATAAAATTACCATAACCGTGACATAATGATAATGTCTGTATTTTTATAGTAGCTTATAATTTATAACAGCACTCTCATTTTTATTGTCTGTTTATCCTTTCAGGCAAGTATTATTATACCCATTTTATAGTTAAGTAAACTAAAGCTCAGATTAAGTGACTTTCTGAAGATCATGTGCTTATTAGTAAGCCCTAAATGTGTTTGAGGAATAGCAAGACTTCTAGGTTAGTCAGGGATGGATTACCCGGTAAGTAAGGTAAGGACGTGCTTAGGGCATCAATAAAACAGGGGCATCAGTTGTCCAAAGCAAAGACCCATAGATGCCAAGCAGACAGGACACAAGGAAAAGTGAGCACCACAGTGGAAGGGAACTGGCAGGGCACTAAATGAAATTGACACCAGCTCCAGTGCATGAGAATGTGCCGGCTGGAAATAAAGTTCATGCAAAGTCATGAGGGTGCCCACAAACAAGATAGCTTAAGCTCTGAGGCCCCTACGACTTCAGCACCTTCGTTGACATCTGTCTTCTGCGGTCGCCTCCTGTGTAATTGAAACTCCTTATCTCTGCAGGTCTCTTGGGAGTATACTATCTCTAACTAATAAACAAGAGGTGGGGGTAGGCTGTTGAGTCTAACTCTTGCTACATTTACCCAATACGCAACTGGATCCAACATGAGCAGTTACCGGGCAAGAACGGTTTATATTAATAGATAACATGTCTCTGATGCATTTGGTACATCCATGTCTGCTGATCCAGCAGCTCCAGCCGGGAGGGCCAGCAGTGTGCTCTTGTGCATGTCCTGGTACACAAGCAATGGGAACTCCAGCCCCAGATGATGCACAAAAGCAAGGGAACTCGAATAAGTCGACCATTGCAGTGAATTCAGTCAAGTTACTTTTTCTTTGTTTTTAATGTTTCTTGGAAGGGGGCATGATTTTTTTTTTTTAATTATGTTGTGTTTTAGGTGAAAGTTTATACTGCAGATTAGTTTCTCAGTCAAAAATCTGTACACAAATTGTTTTGTGACATTGGTTGCAATCCCTGCAATGTGTCAGCACTCTCCCCTTTCCCTTTATACCCTGGGTTCCCCGTGTCTATTTGTCCAGGTTTCCTGTCCCTTTCTATCTTGTCTTTGCTTTTGGGCAGGCGTTACCCATTTGGTCTCATATACTTGACTGAACCAAGAAGCACGTTCCTCATGTGTGTTACTGTTTATTTGATAGGCCTGTCTAATCTTTGACTGAAAGGTGAACTTTGGGAGTGGCTTCAGTTCTGAGTTAGCAGGGTGTTCAGGGACCATAGTTTGAGGGGTTCCTTCAGTCTCTGTCAGACCAGTAAGTCTGGTCATTTTTGTGAATTTGAATTTTGTTCTTCATCTTTCTCCCGCTCTGTCTGGAACCCTCTCAAGTTACTTTTTAACTATATAGCAGTTACATACAGAGTTATGTCCTGAGTTTTGTAAACAGTAATATTTATAACTTTAATATGTGTTTGGCATACATGTGGATGCAATCTGGCATACATTTAATACTAACATGGGTAATAATTCAATATAATACTGTCATAGCAAACGTCTAGCACGAAAAGTTTTAATTTATGTATCAAGTGAGTTTTGTTTTTTATTGTCTGTTCAGGACACAGTGCTTGATATTATGCTATACATGCTAATAGATGAGGTATATATATAATTCACATATCCCATTCGAGTGCATGAGTAAGCAGAGGAGGGGACATGGTGGACTATCAGTGTTTAGGGCCCTCACACGCCTAATCTGGCCCTGAGGTTAGCTGTCACTTAGGCTGTGTAATAGGGAGTGGTGGAAGGTAGGTTGGGGCTCAATTGTGAAGAGCTCTGAGTGCCTTGCATTAGTGTAGGGCATTAGTTAAGTGCGCAACTACTAGCTGAAAGCTTGGCAGTTTTAACCCATCTAGAGCCTCCTTGGAAGACAGGCCTGGAAATCGGCTTCTGAAAGGTCACAGCCAAGAAAACCCTATGGAGCAGTTCCACTCTGTAACACATGGGGTCACCATGAGTTGCAATCGACTAGATGGCAGCTAACAACAACAGGGGAGTCATGTTCTGGAAAGTACCATGATCAAAGCTGTAAATTTAAAGTGTTTAGCAGCTAATTGGAGTCAAAAGGTGATATGAAGGTTCTCAACTTGGGTTATCTGGAGAAGAGCAGGACCAAGAACAGAAGTAGGGACATTGGAAGAGGGAGCCATTTGGGGAGTAAGGTAATACATTCAATTTTAGACATGTTGTTTGAAACGTGTCTGGGTGGAACCTAAATTTTAGGCTATAAATTCCCTGTGAAGATTGGAAAAATTTTACTGAATTAAATGTGTGATAAACATACAGATGATAGAATTGAGATTTATGCTCTTGCCACTATGTGTGTGGACTGAGCATTGAGTCTGAACATTGTATATTCTAGACATCTCATTTTGGCTTCAGCCCTGACTCCTATGGTTGTTTCCTTCAACCAAAAGATGGTGATAATACCAGTGTTAGATGGATGCTGTGGGGAATAGCAAATTGATAGCAGAAATGTTTTTGGAGTACTGTAATAGTTTTTCTTACATGAGCACAAGAGTAAAAGCAGCAGTTTTATTACTTGTGCTGCTGTAGAGAGGGAGAAGCTTTAGCAGCTGATTGATTGTGTGGAGTACATTACTGCAGGTTGTACGTGTACTGTATGCAGCCAACAGTTGGGGAGAGGGAGTATACCCTCATAATATTCTTCCTAAAATATTACACAGTGGAGGTGTTGCATTGTATCAAATCTAAACTTCTTGATTTCAAGGCATTCTAAAATCTAGCCCCCTTCTTTTATATGCATTCTTATCTCCTACTACTTCCTTAAACAGCCTGACTCAATGTTTCCACCAAGGAAGTCCCCTATGGCTCCCCCATAAACACGCATTTATTTTATTGGGTTTTAATTTTTTTTTTAAAGTTCCCCTAAAACTTTGAAGTTGAAGAGCTGTTCTGGGAAGGTAGCTATGTTTATCCTGAAGCTTGCTTGAGCCTTTCTCCCCGCCCACCATCCCAGAGTCCCATCCCGGTACGAGACACGTGACCTGAAAGTAAACCCACTGTTTTCGTCAGGCCAGTATTTGTGCTGCTTATTGAGACCTTTGCTCCCACTGCCCCCCTTGCTTGGAATGCCGTGATGTATGGTGTGATATAGTGAAAAGGGCTCTGGGAGTTCAGAGACCTGGGTTCTATATCCCTAATTAGCTTTGTGGCTTTGAGACAAGTTATTTTACCACTGATTTTGTTTATATTTTGCATTTGTAAACCAAGAGCCTTTTCAGATGTTAAAAAGCCATTGGAGTTCCTTCTTTAATGAATTTTAGGCAGAAACTTAATGTATGAAAGATAAAAAGGGAACTGTTGAGATTGGAATCAGGAGTAGGGGCAGGGATGTGTCCTCCCTTGGGGCGCTTTCACAGGACCCTTAGGATTCCTGCTGGGCACAGTTTGAAAATGGTTGTCCTTATTTATCACAGGGGAGCTATCCATTCTTCTGTCTCCACAAGTGTTCCATCTCTCAAGTCTGAGAGCCTGTCCTACTTTCTCTGAATTTAGCACTTAATTTGTGTTCCTGTAGCTAATTCAGCACTTGATTATACACAGTCTTATTTTCTTCTCTAATTGATTCATGTAAGTAAGTTGTCTCCCCGTAAGAGTTTTGAGAGCAGGAACATACTGTTAGAAACAGAGTAGGCATTTAATAAATAATGCGTGATTTATTAAATTAGTGGTTCTCAGCCTTTGCTGGGATAAGAATCACCTGTGGAACTTTTTCAACAGGCAAAGGCCCAGCCCTTACCTCTTGAATTTCTAATACAGTGAAGATCTGACCCAGAGCTTTGAACAGGTTCGAACCCCTGCTGAGAATTTGCATTTCCACCCCAGATATACTGACTCAGAGTCTATATTTTAACAAGATCCCCAGGTGATTCTTATGTATAATAAATTTTGAGACCTACTGCTCTACTACTAGTGCTTCTCAGAATTGGTCCATAACCAGCAACTTATTGGAACTTGTTAGAAATGGAAATTCTCAGTAGGGGTTCAAACCAAGATGAAATGATTGAAGCCCTGGTCTGGCCATCCATAGTTTTGAAAAGCTCTACAGGTGATTTGGTTGCATTAAATGATTACTTGTTGTTTTAAAGATCATTTACTGTCTAGAATACCTTGATCAGTGATTTTCAGTTAATGCACCAGAAAGGCTCCATGAGGGGAAGACTGAGAATAAAGAGACCTTGTTCCTTGTTCTGGTTCTGCCACTATCTAGCTTTATGTTCCTGAACAAATCACTTGGCCTTTTGGACCTATAGGATTCTTATTGATTAAATTAGTGGATTGAACTAGATGGTAGTTTTCACACCCACACACACACACACACACCCACACACACACACCCACACACACACATATGCATATGTATTTTGTATGATTTTTAGAGTTGTGGAATTCTTAAAAAATATTTTTTTCGTAGAAGTTCAGTCAACACAACAGATACTTTGAACAGCTTGTCTTTTATCTGATTACCATTTTAATAGACATGTTAAGAACATAGAGCATGATAGGCTTGATCCTATCTTAGCAACAGAGCTAAATCATATTAGGTAAATAGTCCACAAAGGTGAGATTTAGGTTTTAGACTTGAAATGTCCTATTGGAATGTGAATGAACACGGACAGTAAGCTTATCAGGAACTGTAGTGGTTCTCAATATGAGTATGAACTTGATAATAATTAACCTACCTGACTGTCCTTCTGCATTCATTTAATTCGGCCAATATTTATAGAGCTTCTTTTACTCCTTACCATGTATCTAGCACTGGAAATAGAGTAGTGAATAAGACAGATACCTTTGGGTCCTACCAAAGCTTATAGTCGGTGTTGGGGAACTATGAATACTGTTCATAGTTCACTGAAAGTAAAATATGGGAGGTTCAGAGTACTCTGGAAGCATAAGGCAGGGACCCCTAATCTGGACAGGAGAATTTGGGAAGGGCTTCTGGAAGAAGTGATGTTTAGGCTGAGACATGAAGGATGAGTAGGAGTTAATCAGTCCAAGACTAGGAATGGGAAGTGGGGTTGAAAATGTTCTCAGCAAAGGGAATGATAAATACACGATTCTTAAAACTGGTGAAAACACAGCACTTTCAAGGAACTGAAATTCAGCATGGCTGGTTCAGGAAGAATGAGATTTAAGATCAGAGGATTTGAAGATTATCATCAAATTATGAGACTGTTTTCACGATTCTTGAACTTTTTAGTGACTAGATACACAAACTTTGTGGAAGAGATTCCATACCTTCTGACAGATGTGTCAGTTTCTAGTAACAACTGTAATAGTTATCATTTAGCAAGTGTTTGTGCTAGTTACTATACTAAATGCTTTACATGCATTTTCATATTAATCCTCAACAATGACTCCGTGAGATGTATACTGTTGTCATCCCCATCTCAGTGAGAAAACTGAGGCTTAAAGAGATTAAGTGGCATAAGTAGGCTCTATAACTTATTTTGGTTATGGCAGTAGGAAATTAAGGGTTTTATCATGTTCTTAATCATTAACTTTTGCTTGAAGTCAGTTGAATGGTAAAGAATATATCAAGTAGAATTGGAGGCTTACAGAATTTCTGCTACAGGATCTACAGATTTAACAACTATTCTGAGTTAATCCTGAGTGCCCTTGTACCATTCCCAGGTTCAGATTGTGTGGTCTAGAATCAATCATGCATCCTTATCTGTCTTTTACAACCAGGAGAGGTGGACAATTGATTACCAGATCCAGTGATAACCCAGCTTTCAGCCATCTCCAGATGCTGATTATAACAGTGTTTTGAAGCTGTTTGTACACAGATTGCTGATCATGGTAACCTTTAAATCCTAAACGTTTTGGATTTCTGTTAACTGTATTTTAAACTGATGTTAATCGCAGATGTTACCATGCAGATAATTTTCATTTGGGGCATCATTTATATTTTTTAGTGACTCAGTTGGCTAGACAGTGAATTAGGACTTACTATTATTAACTCAGGGGCACTAGTGGCATAGTGGTTGGAGCCCTGGTGGCATAGTGGGTAAGAGCTCGGCTGCTAACAAAAAGTCGGCAGTTCGAATCCACTAGCTGCTCCTTGGAAACTGTGTGGGGCCATTCTGCCGTGTCCTGTAGGGTTGCTTTGAGTTGAAATCTACTTAATGGCAATGGGTTTGGTTTTTTTAATTTATTTTTTATTATTAACCCATGTGTTTTAAAATATTAAATGTTTCTCAAATGGGTTGTGACTTAAAATAGATACACACACAAATACTGTGGATTTGTTTATCCTTTCCCCCACCAAGCTGTTATTTAAACCAGGGGCATAGCTTTAAGTTGAGGAAACATGACAGTTGATCATTGTTTCTGATGAGAAATCAGCGATTTAATGGTATTTTTCTCTCATATGTGATGAGTTAGTCCTTGTCTTTGGTTTTCAGCAATATGACTCTGATGAGTCTGGGTGTGGTTTTGTTTGTCTTAGTTGAAGTTTGTAGAGCCTTTTGGATCTTAGATTAGTATTTTTTATCAAATTTTCTAAAGTTTTCGGTGAATATTTTTTCAAATATTTCTTTCTGCTTTTTCTCTGTCCTCTCCTTTTGGGACTCCCATTACTTTTTATTGGGATGCTTGACATTGTTTCACAGATCTGTGAGGCTTTTCAGTTTTCTTCAGAATTTTTTTCATCTCTGTTCTTCAGATTGGTTAATTTCGCTGTGCTGTATTTGGGTTCACTGGTTCTTTCTTCTGCCATCTCAAATCTCCTGTTGAGCCCATCTGTGAATTTTTCATTTTGGTTATTGTGCTTTACAACTCTAGAATTTTCATTTGATTCTATTTTGTAGCTTCTGTTCCTGTGTAGAGACTCCATTTGTTGAGTCTTTGTCATCATATTTTCTTTTAATTCTCTTAACAGTTTCCTTTAGTTCTTTGAACAGATTTACAATAGCCGCTTTGAAGTCTTTGTTCGCTAAATAAGCTATCTGAATCCATTCAGAGTAATTTTTTTGCTGCTTTCTTTTCTGGGCCATGCTTTCCTATTTCTTTGCATGTCTCATAGTTTTTTATTGAAACCCAGACATTTAGATAATATATTGTAGCAACTTCAGTTTCTGTTTTATTTTTATAAGAGTTGCTGGTTTTATTTTAACAACTTACCTGGACTTAAACTGTGGAATCTGTCTCATTGAAAGTGTGTGGCTACTGATGTCTCTGTTCAGGCCTTTTATTTTATTTTTCAGTCTGGCTTCCTAGGGGTCGCCCCTGTGTCTACATGATTTAGTGGTCAGCCAGTGATTTGGGCAGAGGTTGTGCATAAACCGCCTTGAGCCCATAAGGCTTCTACCCTGTGCTGATCAATTTGGGTGTGGGTTAGGGAACACATTCTAGTTTGTAGCCAGTTCTCAAGTCTCTCTTGGCTTTCATGTTTGCTCAGCTCTCATGAGTCTCCCCATACATGTAGTTTCCCAGTCAGCCAGGGATGGGTGGGGAGCTTATCTCAGATCTGCTTAAATTTCTGGTCTCCCCAACCACAATCTCAGCCTCATACTAACAAAGTTGAGGATTATTCTTGTTAGTTCCCATTTGAGTTTGCTGCTTTTAGTTGGCAAAGTTGTAGATTTTTGTCTTCCACCCCAAATCAAGGCTGCTGGATTCTGCGGCCCTCCCTGGTAACATAATTGTTCTCACCTGTGGACCTTGTGGCAAGGCAGGACTGTAAGAGCCACTCCGGTCAAGAAGGCCTCAGACTACTGCTGTTCTTTTCCAAAGTTCAAGCAATTTAGAAAGAAACAAACAGTTCCCAATGTTTTCTTCCTTAAGTCAGTATCTAGTGCCCTGAAATGATTGTTTTTCACAATTTTGTTCAGTCTTCTGCTATTTTTTGCAGATAGGAGTTGTCAGGCTCTTCACACCACCGTAACTGAAGTCTCTCCTCTCGTTTCTCTTGACGCCTTATTTGTTCTCCACGTTGGGATGTGTAGCTCAGTGGAGTCACATTTAATGGAAATGTGTTCAATGGCATGCCCTTTCCCTAGGGCAAAGGGAAAAATGGAAGGAAGGAAAAAGAAAAAGGAGAATTTAAGTAGCAGGTGCTGTTCTGGACCTACTTTCCTCAGTGATCACAAGTCCTAGCACAGATGTGAAATGTGAGACATGAATCAGATGCTTCCTCAGTAGTTCTCTGTCCAGCTTGTCAATTGTGTGTGATTCTTATTTTCCTGTAATCCTCACGTGGTCCCCAGATGGATGCCATTTTATCTACTGCTCAATAAAGACACAGTGATCTTTTGCCAAAGGAAAGGTGGCTGCGTTGGATTTAATGAGAAGTACTATGTTGGTTTTCACCTGGCATTTACTAATGCAGCAGTTTGTGTGTCTGTAGACCCTGGGACGTTTTCAGGGAATCCACAAGGTCAAAACTGTTTTCATGAAAATACTGAGATGTTATTTGGCTTTTTCACTGTTGAATGTGGGTAAAAGATCCATTCAAAATACAAGATGGACCAATAGATTTAAATGTAACAATAGTATGATGAGTTCATTGATATGGTTTCAGATTCTACATTACAGTTAACCTTTAAGAAACCACCACTTGTCAAGTTTTGGTGTAGTATCAAAGAAAAATATCCATAATTATCTGAATAGGCTATGAAAATTCTCCTCCCTTTTCTATACATATCTGTATGATTCCAGATTTTCTTTGTATACTTCAACCAAAACAGCATATCAAAACAGATTGAGTGCTGAAGCAGATACAAGAATCCAGCTGTCTTCTATTAAGTCAGATATTAGAGATCTGCAAAAATGTAAAGTAATGCCATCCTTCTCACTAAACTCTATGTTTTGGAAAATATGGTTGTTTTTCATAAAAATATTTGTTAATATACAATGAATTAAGTATTTTAAAACATTCTTTTAATTTCTGATACAGAAAATATCAATAGACATAAACCCAGCTAAACAAAAACTCTTTTCATCCTCAACAGTTTTTAACAGTGTAAAGGACTCCTTCTGAGACCAGAATGTTTGAGAACTGCTATACTAATGGATTTTTAAATGAAATTTTGACTTCATGCGACTTCCAGTAGAGATACAGTTATACTGCAGGGACTTTTAGGACTGTGGACTCTCCTTACTTTGGCATAGTATTTTCTCTTATTTTTATGCCATTCCTAAGTTTCTGTGGTGGAAACACAAAGCTTCTTGTTCCTGCTCCTATAAGTTGCCATTCATTCACAGGTCCACTTATTAAGCACCATTTTCACTGTTCAAGTGCTGGGTAAACAATGGGTTAGTCAGGGTCCCTGCCCTCTAGGAGCTCACAACCTAATGGGTGAAGCATTCCAGTGGTGTCTTAAACCAGGGAAGAGAACAGAATTTCCAGATCTTGGAGTGAAGAGAATTGCCCTCTTTAATATGGTGAAAGTATGAAAGCAGGTGGGAGGTGAGTAGGAAGGAAGAGGGCATACCATTGGTAAACATTCCATGTATACTCTTCTAGATTTTTCGTGGCTTTGTATTTGTTCATATACACTCTGTTTAATCATGCTCTGTACCACCCTGTTTAGTTGTTATGCTGTTTGTCTCAGAAATATTTTCCTTTATACTACATTGCTAATATAGCCCTCCCTGCTCATGCTCTCAACCAAGGAGAATGCTGTTTTGGCAGACTGTAATGTATGTGCACTCATATGCCAGTCACTGTTAGTTAGACAGGAATTGGTGAAAATCCTTTGATGTTATGAGAACATGACAGCTTAAACATCGGTGTAGCCTGAGAAGAAGAATTAACAATTTTATGAGTATTGCTGGGGAAATTATGTTATGATATCAGGGGATTAGACTAGAGTGGCAGAATCCTTGCCAGCTCATGCTGCAGGGATCACATCTTAATAGTTACGTTCTGCCATAAGGACCAGTTTGATGTTGCCTCCATTAGTGAGCCCATTTCCTGGGATGCATTTCTGTGTATATGCAGACACACCCACCCACTGGTGCACAAGGCATACACCCATGCATATGCAACACTCTGGATGTGCATGCCCCCTCATGGATGTGCACATAATTAAAAAAATAAGGAATCATGTGTACATCCTGTTACATAATCTCCCTTCTTTAACCTAACCATTTTTAAAAAATATCTTTCCATAGTCTTACATAAAGATCTACCTCATCTTGTTAAATGGTTGCACAGTATTTTGTCTTGACAGACCAGTATGTTTACTTGATCTCTTTCAATGTATGTTTTATTTTTTAAAAGATAAATTTTTAGGAATGGAATTGTAGGGTTAATGAATATACACATTTAAAATTTTTGTGCACATTGTCAGGTTTCCCTTGAGAGAGATACCAATTTACATTTTTATCTCCAGGGTTTAATAGTGTCTGTTTCCCTACAGTCTCTTCAGCACTGTTAATTATCAGTCTTAAATTTTTGCTAGGTTGATATGTGCAAAAACGTCTCAGTGTTTTAATTTTCATATTTTTACTATTGAAATTGAACAACTCATTAAATCTTTGTTATTTCTTTTTCTGTGTAGTTTTCAAATGTAAAACAATGCTTAAAAAAAAATTGTTGTTGTATTGCACCAAAAGGTTGGCGGTTTGAACTCGCCAGCCGCTCTGCAGCAGAAAGATGTGGTAGTCTGCTTGTGTAAAGATTACAGCCTTGGAAGCCCTATGGGGCAGTTCTGTTCTGTCCAGTAGGGTCACTATGAGTCAGAGTCGACTCAACGGCAGTGGGTTTTTGTATTGCACTGGTTCTAATCATTTCAAAATACTTGTGGTTTTCCTGAAAGTTTATGACATTTTAAGTATTCTGTTTTCATAAGTACCTTCCCCCCCCCCCATCTAATTAATTCCTATACCTCTATCGAGAAGGAGCTTAGGGATGGGAGTAGACTTTGTCACCTCCCTGTGGAACTCTTAAACATTCCTCATTGCCTCCCCAAAATCCTCCCCAAACGTAAGGTGAGAGGTAGATGCTGTTCCTCTGTTTCTGTAGATCTTATATAAGCATCTGTATCTTAGCACTTTTAATTATTGGTTAACTTGTTTGTCTTTTTTCAGCAGACCTTAAGTCCTGTGAGATCAGGGACTTTATTTTATCCCTGACATTTAGCACATTGCTTGCTAGGTTTTTGGTGCTCAGTGGTATTATTGAATGACTGTCAGATTTTCTTCCATCGATGTACCTCTAGTGGTGAGGAAAGTAAGTTTGTATTCTTAAAAAAACCTGGGGCTATTACAAAAATGAAAAGTAAATGTTGGCCTATAGAATCTTAAATTATTAGTTATGAATTCTGTATTCGATTATTTATTTCTGTTTGTTTTATATAAAAAGATGTCAAATCATTTAACTTTGAGTAAATTTTACATTCCAGGAAGATATGGAATGTTTAGCCTGTGGTTTTGAGTACTGTAGACAGAGATCCTTGGGACATGGGTCTTCCCATAGGAAGCACATAAGAAGTGAAAAGAGCACAGGCTCTGGAGCCAAACAGACCTAGGTTTGAATTCCAGCTTTACCACTTACTGGCTGTGTGCCATTGAGTGGTTAAGAGCTGCGGCTGCTAACGAAAAGGTCGACAGTTTGAATCTACCAGGCGCTCCTTGGAAATACTGTGGGGCAGTTCTATTCTGTCCTGTAGGGTTGCTATGAGTTGGAATTGACTCCATGGCAATGGATTTGGTAGTCTTTTACAAAATAATCTCTTTCATTTAACAAGTTTATTCATAGTAAATATTGAATGCCTACAGTTTGCAAGACACTGTGCTATGTTCTTAGTTTGTGATTTTAACAGTCAAGCCCTTGCCTTTATGGCATATCCCATGTGCTAAAGTTGTCTCCCCTGTGGCTGTTAGGCATTTGCCCTCCTTACACTGGATCTGTAGTCTAATCTCCTTCCACTTGGCAGAGCCGCTATCTGGGACAAACTGATGTGCAGATTAACCATAGTTTAAAACAAGTAGTGCATTTTTGAAAGTAAAAAAATGATCAGCAAAAACATGTACATATTCTAAGTGATCTCTCATTGACCCCTGCATGGTAATCAGTAAATGTGTCTACCCCCTTGATAGGGCTTTACCTGCAGCCATCTATTAGTTGTTCATTCATAGAGAGGGGATGGTTGCAGGGACAGGGCAGCTGTGGCACTGTGGTTTTGGAGAGCCATAACCCTGCCCTTGCATAAAAATGTGCTTCTTTTAGTACAGCACCTTTTTTTTTTTTTTCACTCTGACTGCTCTACATTTTATATTTTTAAGCAAAAAATTGGAAGGGAGGGATAAAGGTGGTGTGGAAAGAAAATGCAGTTTTCTAGGAGTTTATTTACTACCTGTGGACTTAGAACTGACAGATCTCCTCCTGAAATGTTTTCAGTGCTGGATTGAACTGGAGTCTAACCTCCCAGTAAGCTTGGGGTTCTCTGAGGTGTGGGGAACAAGAAATGTAAGGAAGCTGACAGTAAGGAGGAGGGTAATTTAACTTCTGAGTGGAGTTGGCTCAGTAGTGGTATGTGTGAACCAGGGTTGACATACAGCAGTGACAGCATTGTGAAGTCCCTTGGTGACGAGGAAAGATAACAGAGACCTTAAAGGAGAGAGGCTAGCAAGAACATGATCATGTATGTTGTGGAGTTAAAACACCTACCTAGGCAGTTGCCTAGGTTATCACAAACACTAAGAAGAGACCAGTAGACTCATTGTTACGTGCATAGGTTTTTCCCCTAATATTTTAGGAAAAAGGGAGAGCTCAGATAAGAAACAGGTTACAGTAACTGTTTTTGTTTTTCCATGTAATACTTCTGGGCCATTTTTGTCAAGCAATTTTGTGTTTTGTCAACTGTGAGTATATTACTTTACCATTTTGGGTGATGCTGGTGGAAAAATAAATGTTTCTAAACATTATTTACAATTGTAACCAAATAAGTTTACACAAAGTCATTTTGTCTACTGTATGCCTAATTTCTATAAGTAAAAAATTATTTTGGGTATTCTCTGATCTTTCTTCCCCCTTCTGCTTCCTTTCTCTCCTAATTCCCTTTCTCCTGTTTCCCCAGTTAATTGGGAGTTGATTAGGGGGAAAAAAAAAATCCATATACCATATTCTTAAAACCTTCCTTCTCTTGTGACATTTTTTTCTGACCCCTTAAAAAATATTTTTTTAAAAAAAACTTTTCTTATGATGCACTCTAGGAAGCATTAATGCAGACTTTATGTATCCATTTATTTATTTGTTTCATTTCATTTCATTGTCCTAAAAAATAAGGTGGTTTATAGAGATCCATAAGGAGCCCTGATGGCACAGTGGTTAAGCAGTTGGCTGCTAACCTGAAGATTGGCAGTTCAGAGCCACCAGCTGCTGTGTGGGAAAAGAGGTTGCAGTCTGCTTCTGTAAAGATTTACAGCCTTGGAAACCCTATGGGGCAGTTCTACTTTGTCCTGTAGAGTCCCTTTCAATTGGAATCGACTGGATGGTAATGGGTTTGGTTTTTTTGATTTACAAAGATCCATAAAGTTAAGCAAGAAATGCAGAAATAAAAATGTAAAATAAAATAAAAGGCCTAATATAAAAACTTAATATTTTCTTCGAGTGGGGCACAGATATTTCTAAATTTCCTAGTAGATGGTACAAAAAAGGAAACCTGCTTAATTTATGCCTGTAAAATTTGAAAACAAACAAAAAAAAAAATTTTTTTAAGACAAGTACAATTCCTGATACTAAAATCAGAAGGAAGTTAATCCTCAAAGCCTTCATAAATAGGAGCTTATGTAATGGAATAAATAGTGGCCTCAGCAGTAGCCTTACTATAGGTGCTCCAACAAATTTCATAATGCCTCTCCCTATAGGCCAAACAATATACTGGAGCACCTTCATTGAAGGCAGTTATATGGCGGGGTGGTGAGGACGTTGGGTGCGAACAATTCAAAACAAGAGTCTGGCTTAAAAGGGGAAAAGATTTTGAAATAATTAGAAGGATAGAGAGACCGCAATCTAGGCAATCTTCCATAAGTATTCGATCTTTTCAACTTTTTATAAACTGTAAGCTCCATGAAGACAGGAACTTTGTTTTCTTCACAGCGTAGGCTATCAAGAAATGTTTTCCAGAATAAATATTGGACTGCACTGGGTTTGAAATTATATTTGTGGGTGCTTATCATTGAAGGTAGAGAGATAAGATGGTCATATTGTTCAGGGAGACTAGTTGGCTACTTCGGCAGCATCTGAGAGGGTAATATTACATTGGCAGGCTCACTGCATATCCTGGTTCTCAGAAAACTCAATTTCATCAGCATCCTTGCGGGTAATCGAGTTCAAGGGAATGAACGAACTCTTGCTAACCAAATACACAGGAGACAGAAATAGAAACAGGATGCCTCTTTGTGTTAACCTGTTATGAGAAATATAATTGCAAAGTGGACTAGAATTCTTAGTCAGTCAGCAGTGCAATTATCTTGCTTTAGGAGAAGCCAAATCATAATCCGAGGCGTCGCTTAGTGAACATAGGGCCAAGGCCAAGAAAATTAATTAATTATGTTAATGGTCAGGACGTACTTTCTGTGCTAGCTAGAGTGTACTTTCCCCTGAACAGTGTCGGACATATTCTGAACATTTTTTTTCTCTAGGCTTCCCTTTCCTATTTTTCATCAATCACACTCTTCTCCAAAAACAGTATTTGCCACTGACAGAGAAAGAACACTAGGTTAAATGGTCTACTTAAAAGGTGTTTTTAAGTAAGGGGATAAGTTTGAGATTAGATATTTGGATTATTTGTGTATCTTAATTCCCTATGTTCTTGTTTTCCATGCTTGTAGTTACCTCCCAGTGATAATAAGTATGAAGCTAATCTTGTATAGCTTTTACAACTTTACCAGTGTAAAAGAACATGCTAAAAGTGCTGTTCATAGGCAGCCATGTAAGTGGTAACTTTTCTTCATACTGCAGGTGTACATAACAAAGTAAACTGCTCTGTTGGTTTGATGGTTATGTTTTGGCATTGTAGTCAAATTTGATACCCCACCCCACCCCATCCTTCCTTTTTATTTTCATTCTAACAGGTGCCAGGAATGCTAAAAGCCGAATACATAGCCCCTTGAACAACAATATACTTTGAAAAGTGATTACCTTAATGCAGATGAAAGTTTTCTGTCAGCATTAAAACAGAATTTAGGAGCCTGGAATGATTGAAATTGACATTAGGTCGGAGAACCAGGTGGTGTTAGGACAATTGGCCATCCATATGAAAAAAAAAAAGTATGTCAGGTCATACCTTCTACTATACATAAAAGTGAATTCTGGAGAGATGAAAGATTTGAATGTTTAAAGAACTCAGAAAAGTCCTAGGAAAAAAGTAGTGATAACTGTTCTTAGCTTTAGGGCTGGAATTGCTTTTTGACATGAAACTAAGCTCACATGCCATAAAAGATGCCATTGATAGATTTTACTACATAAAATATTTAAGGCCCTACCCTCCAAAAACTCTACAAGTAAAATTAAGCCACCTAATATATGGGAGAAAACCCTGGTGGCATAGTGGTTAAGAGCGACGCCTGCTAACCGAAAGGTTGGCAGTTCGAATCCACCAGCCACTCCTTGGAAACTCTGGGGGCAGTTCTGCTGTGTCCTATAGGGTCACTATGAGTTGGAATCGACTTGATGGCAATGGGTTAGGTTTTTTTTTAGTATATGAGAGAAAATGTAGCCTATATGAAAGACAAAGGGTTAATTTTATCAAGGTGAATATTATCAAATGCTCTTAGAATCAGTAATAAATGAGAAACACTCCAAAAGAAAAATGGGCAAAGTGTATGAATAAACAGTTCATGCAGAAGGAGGAGTATAAGCATGTGAACCCTGGTTAAGAGTCTGTGCTGTAAAGGTAGACTCCTCTTCAAGTCAGAAGGGTAAAAAGTGAAATGATGAAGAAATTGGAAAATGTATGCTTTTGGTGGCATAGTGGGTAAATTAAAATGTTAGGGAAAAAAATAAAGTTGAAGGGAATACTGACAATTTTAGAGGTATTCTTAGGAGTACTTTTTACATACTTGTGAGTAACTTTATTTGAGAATATGCATTTTGATTTAGAACTAAACTTCTGAACTTTAGAGTTGGGAACTCCTTGTTCTGCAATGAAATTATCCCCAAAAGTTCTCACCCTGGAGGTAGCAGTTTACCAGCTCTCCTCCTTCGCTCCTGTTTTACTTATCTGCCTCCCATTGGCCACTGTAAGGCAGTAGCCTTAACAAAACTATATCTCTTGTTATAACCTATTTGTCTTCTTAAAAGCATGACTTCAAATGGTTTACAGCATCTGTTACAAAGATTTGAAAGCAAAATTTGCTGAGGATAAGTAAGTTGGCAGCAAGGTTTGTTGCTTGAGCTGTAAAATTAAATTATTTAACATACAACCTCAGTCAGCAGTGTTAGATTAAGGTGGAATGGTTCTGGTAATATAAAATATAAGTTATCAAGCTTGTTTTTAGCCCATGTACTTGATTGTTTAATAATGCTAGCCATAATAACATCGGTTGAGTCCTTACAGTATACCAGGCACTGTTCTAATTGTTTTACATGGATTATCTTCTCATGTAATCCTCACATCAACTCATCTTGTAGGCATTATTGTTAACTCCATTTTGCAGATGTGAAAACTGAGGCACAGGAAAGTTACATGATTTTACCAAAGTTAATAGAACTAGAAAGTGGTAGAATTAGTTTAAAATAATTTAAGGCTATTAATGCCAGTTTCATGCTAACTCTACTTAACTTCCATATTAGATTGGTTAAGAAGGATAATTTATAGCAGAAATTCTTTGCTATTGCTGATTGCTTTTTTCAAGATTTTAGAAGCTAAGTTACTTGTTGGGTGGGAAAATATTTTTAGAGGTAATTAATGCGTGTACAGAAAAGTGCTGCTCACTCCTTTGCACTTTTATATTGTGGACTTCAATTGTGGATGAAGTGAGAAGCACCGGTGTTCATATTTCTTTTCTGAGTTGAGATATCAGTTCTGAGTTTTTCAGCCTTTTTAGCGTCAGTCAAAATAAGTGCCGTGAGTGAAACTTTCAGCACTATGAGCAGTGATAGAAGAGACCGAAGAGGAAGTGGATGCTTTTGGAAAGTGTATGTGTGTGTGTGTGTGTGTATGCACACACACACACACACGCGTGCACCAGTGTTCTGTTATAGACCTCACAGAAGAGCAGCTTACCCTTAATGATTCTGAAAAGCTTTAAATTAATTTTAAAAACAGATGAAAAGTTAATGGTGTAAGAAGCCCAAATCACAGAATCTTTGTTTTCCAAGACAAGCTTTCTCACGATGATGACTGTTGAAGCAGTAAATGTTTGAGCACATCTCACAGGCTGGTCTGGCTATGGAATGATAAGATTTTGTCCTGAGATAGATGAGAGAAGCAAATGTATACTTTCTTCCAGATCTTAACTTTATTTACTTAATCTTTTATGTAAAATATACCCTAACTAGGAGCCACAACTTGACCTACTTAATATGAACACACCTGTTCATTTTGGGAATTATTTGTTTTTACTAGCAAAATAACAAGGAATGAAAAACCTTTAGGAGTTTGTGCTAGATGCTTTGCTATGAAATGATACTTCAGATATAGTAGTGTATTTATGATGTCTGTTTTTACATAGGATAAATATATCTGCTACACGTATAGGCAAAATTCAGAAAACAATACATCAGTCATATATATATGTATACACGCGCAAACATATATGTACCTATATATATATACTTTATTTATATATATGACAGGAGCCCTGGTGGCGCAGTGGTTAAAGCAGTCGACTGCCAACTGAAAGGTCGGTGGTTCGAAACCACCAGTGGCTCCCTGGGGGTAAAATGTGGCAGTCTGCTTCCATAGAGATTTACAGCCTTGGAAACCCTATGGGGTCCCTATGAGTCAGAATTGACTTGACGGCAGTGGGTTTTTTATATATATATATACACACACATATACGTGCACAGACACACTCATGCATATGCACATATACACAATACTCTCTTATTTCTTAGTCTCTCCAAATGAATTTTATCTTTACTTGGCTCAGTTGAATTTTGAGGAAGCGTCTCTTATTTAAGACAGGACCTACTATTCTTTATTGCCATTATACCTACTCACTTATCGACTGTCTCATTATCTGACATTTCACATTTATGACAATAGTAAAAAATCTACTGTCCAACTATTTTGTGCATTAATGAAGTATGTCAGGCAGTAACAAATGCCAAGGTGTGAAACAAGAGAAACCCTGGCTGTGATGATTAAGGTTATGTATCGGCTTGGCTGGGCCATAACTCTGAGTGGTTTGGCAATTGTGTAATGATGTAATTTGGCAGTTATGTAATAATATAATTTGGCAGTTACGTAATGATGTAGTTACCCTCCATTTTGTGATCTGATTTGGTCATCCTCCATTTTCGAATAACGCCGATTTTCACGCAGTGACGTAGTCTTCAGAAACCATGTCGTTAAGTGAGGAGTGGGTGTATAACTTTATGTTCATCTGCTTCTACTCCCATTTCTGCTTTATTGCATGGTAATTAAAGATACCGACCCAGAAGTCTGTCAGATTGATGTTTGAATACCTGACCAGTAACTTCCTTCAGCAAATATTTAAGTGCCTACTCTGCGTCAGGCATGATTTTAGGCACTTAAGAAAACCTGGAGACTGAGAAGTTATCTGTAAAAATCATTCCTCACATAGCTGTTTTTAGGATTAAATGAGATTATGTATATAAATTGAGCATATTGCTTGGAACATAGAATACAGTCAATTTATATAAGCTGTTTCTTCTTACTATTTTCAAACCTTTTGTTGACTTGGAGTCATAGTAAAAAACTAAAAAGTATAAACAGGTGCTAAAATTTTTAATGTGTCATACAAATTTCAAACATATAAAGCAAGTAATTATCCATATTTAGAAAGGTTCCTTTGATTTTGAAATGTGAATAGATAAGCAATGAACTATGGAAGACTAAATAAATTTTTTTTTGATTTTATTTATGTATTTATTGTTGTAGTTTAAATGAAGTTTACATTTCAAGTTAGTCTCCCCTACAAAAATTTATACATACCTTGTTATGTGACCCTAATTGCTCTCCCCATACTGTGACAGCACAGTCCTCGTTTCCACCGGATTCCCCATGTCCATTCAGCCAGCTCCTAACCCTCTCTGCCTTCCCATCTCACCTCCAGACAGAAGCTGCCCATTTAGTCTCTTGTATC
>NW_004444081.1:7100711-7118970 GCF_000243295.1 Trichechus manatus latirostris
AAAGTAGGATGCAGAACATTTTGTTAATAAGCTTTGTTATGCCAGTTGACCTAGATGTCCCCTGAAAGCATGGTCCCCAGACCCCTACCCCTTCTACTCTGTCCCTCAAAGTGCTTAATTGTATTCAGGAAACTTGTTAGCTTTGGTTTAGTCCAGTTGTGCTGACTTCCCCTGTAGTGTGTGCTGTCCTTCCGTTCACATAAGATAATTATCTACGAGTTAGTAAATAACCCTCACCCTCCGCCCATACCCTTGTTTCCCCACCCTCGTAACCATCAAAGAATGTTTTCTTCTGTGTGTAAACCTTTTCTTGAGTTCTTATAGTAGCGGTCTTATACAATATTTGTCCTTCTGTGACTGATTAAATTCACTCAGCATAATGACCTTCAGATTCCTCCATGTTATAAGATGTTTCATGGCTTCATCATTGCATAGTATTCCATTGTGTGGATATACCATAATTTGTTTATCCATTTGTCTGTCGATAAATTTATTGATACCAAATAAAACAATAAAATCAATACTATGTTTAATGTTATGTTGTGATTTTTATTGTGTGGCACACTAGATTTTGTTTAATTTTCCTCTCTAGCATCAGATAGTCATTAGATTTTATGAGCTTCTTGAGGGAAGAAGCTGAGTTTTACTCATTTTAGTACCTCATTTTAGCATAGTATTTAGCTCATAGTAGATATTGAATAAATATTTATTGAACTGTTTTCTTGAATTAAATCAGTTTCAGGATTGACAGTCTTCGTTATAATATGTCCCATGTAATTAGCATCATGACCACTATCAGAAACATACTGATACATAGTAAGAGACATATCTTAACACCCATTCCATAGAACCTTTGTTTTTTTTGCCCTCTTGTTCATATCCACCCTCCATAACTGACCCAGAGTAGTGTCTCCCTGTGTCTGCTTATGTTCTGAATTGTGTTGCAAGTCTTCTTCTCATCCTGGCCTTGAGAGTCCTGAGCACCAGACACCTGAGCTAGCAATAGGTCCTACCTGAATAAGGCCTGCCAAGTTGAATGGCTGGAACAGGGTGAGAAAATGGGCTCTGGAGCTTTGGAATTGGGAACACATCTTAGGTTAAAGGATAGCATGTGAAGGAAGAGGGAGAGAATTTTGGGGGTCAGGAATCTGGGCATGGCTTCACTGGGTCCTGTGCTTCAGCCTTTCATAAGGCTGCAGTCAAGGTGTTGACTAGGGTGGTGATCCCACCTGAAGACTCAACTGGGGAAGGATATGCTTCCACGCTTACTCACAGTTCTTGGCAGGATTCAGTTCCTTACTGGCGGTTGGACTCAGGGCCTCTCTCAGCCCCTTGCTGGCTTGGCTAGAACCCAACCTCAGTTCCTTGCTGTGTGGGCTTCTGCAGTTTTCTTTATCAGAGCAAGCATGTGAAAAGAGGCAGAGAGAGAGAGCATATCAGCAAGAAAGGAATACCAGCAAGATGGAAGTCACATATGTGACACCTCATTCCTTTTGCTGTATTCCGTTTGTTAGAAGCAAGTCGCTTGGTCCAGCTCACACTCAAGGGGCAGAGCATTATTTACACAAGGGCATGGCTACCAGGAGTCAGGGATCACTTGGGACCATCTTATAAATCTGCCTGCCACCGGGTCTTCAATAATTTTTAAGAGTGTAAAAGGGTCCTGAGACCAAAGAGTTAGAGAACCGCTCATCTAATAAAGGTATATTAAATTGATGGAATATATGTGGGAGATAGTACCTTCTTTATAACATTGTTTTCCAGAGTAAGATCTTGGGCCTGGAAGCCTGTACGTGGGGATGGAAAGCCTACTCTTTTGATTGGACTTCATTTTCTGAAGAGAGGTATCTTGATATTACATATCAAGTAGCTGTCTTCTGGCAACGTCCTTTAGTAAGTAGCACAAACTTGACAGGAAGAATAGTGAATGTTAGAAAAACTAAAACGTCTCTGAAGCATATCATAGGTGCATGAGAACGTCGAGCACAATTTTGTGTCGTAGTCATTGAATCTCAACATCATTAGTGGGAAGAAAGAATACATTGACATCAGATACTTAGGTTATTTAATTGATTGAGAGATGGAAGAATAGCATGTCAGTAATACTTGCGTCACAGTGTAGGATGTGGGAAGCCAGAATGCTTGGTTTCTTGTCCAACCTTTGAATGGTTCCCACTACAAATTTTAATACTATTTACTTCTCTGTTCTGAATATCTTTGGACTAAAATTTCTTCATCTGTGAAATGGAGCCAAGGATTTAATGATGAACAAGATTTTATTTAGCTCCAGAATTCTTTTAGTTGGCCTGTCGTGGAGTGTGAAGAGAGTGAATGGCCAAATCTGTGATAAGAAATTACTTCAGGCAAAAGTTTGGGAATAAGTATATGAAGTTTCTTAATGTCTTTTCTGCCATCCCTCCTCTATCTCTCCCTGTTACGTTTTTTTTTCCTCTCACATACAACCCATTCTTTTATGAATAAAGATTAGTAAGGTTATTAATTTTGCTGCAGTATTTATTCAGACATTCTGAATTATGAAATAGCTTTATCAGATTCTGATCACAGGTCCCTGTGCCCAAATTTTCTCTAGCCTTAATACCTATAATTTGTTGAGGTTCGACCTAGGAAAGAAGAGTAGGAGGATACTCTTGCAGAAACAAAACAAAACAAAACTATTTTGGGGGTAGGAAGAATCTTTGTGTGTATGTTACCCTTTAGGAAACTCTAGACTCTAAAAGTAAAGTAATTTTGGGTAATAGTTTTTAGAATCGTTGTTAAAATGTGTCAGATAATAAATTCCAGTATGGAGTTGTTAACCAATGTCATAAAACAATATGTATATTTCTGTTTCATGAGAATCTATTTGTTCTGTAAACCTTCACCTGAAGTACAATAAAAAAATTAAAAAAATAAATAAATAAATTCCAGTATGGCTAAAGGCCGTTATATGATCCAAATAATTTCTAAAACCTGCTGAACAAGAAGTTATATTTTCATACCCATTCTTTTCTAAATGGCCAGACAAAATAATACTTTTTGAGATGCCCAGTTTATTTCTCCTTACAAATATAAAAACAAGCAGGGTGATTGAGAAAAATGTTGATGCAGCTAAGCCATATTGTTATATCCAAGATTTACATACAAAAATATGATAATAGAAATGATACTGCATTTAGCAGCATTAGAAATATGAAAGATCTCAACATTTGGTATTGGAAGATACTTAAAAAGTTTCAGAATATACAACATAATCAGGTATTTGGTTCACAAGGTTTTCTGATGACACTCTGCTAATCTAACTCAGTTGTGGCATTGGACAGACAGCTTCTTTGCATGGCCCTCTTTGGCTTATTACCTAGATCATGTATCTTTTTAGAGCTTATGAACTAGAGCTGTTCTTTGGAAATATATAAAGTAAAGAAATAAAAGAATTTGTAGATCAACTCTTCTCAGTTTGACCAAGCTGTCAGTACTGGAAATTTGTCAAGATAAAAATGCAGGATGAGAAGAAGCAGATTGCAGATAGGAATACAGTGATAATTCAGGAAATGACTATAATACTAAGTCTCATGTGCCAAAATCATGTTCAGTGAATTATTTTTCAAATTTAGAGTAGAAGGTATAATTGCAGCAAATGAGCCCTTTTATCAGGGTTATTGTTGGATATTGTTGAGAATGTTGTTCCTGAATCACTTTGTATCCTTTTTATGAGGACCCATCTAAGTGATTTCTTTTGGATCCTAAATACCTGGAAAAAGTTGTGCTTTTCCTGAGTAGTTGAAATACTGCTGTTTCTCCCACTCTATCCCGAGCCCAAAGCAACCTTCTGAAAAAACCTTTTTTTTTCTTCTTTTTGGCCTTAGCCACAGAAGCATTAGTGCCAAATTTATGCTTTATTCAGTAACTTCTAGATTACGTTAAGGAGCCCTGGTGGCGTAGTGGTTAAGAGCTCGGCTGTTAACTGAAAGGTTGGCAATTCGAACCCACCAGTTGCTCCATGGGAGAAAGATGTGGCAGTCTGCTTTTGTAAAGATGTACAGCCTTGGAAACCCTACAGGGCAGTTCTACTCTGTCTTACGGAGTCGCTGTGAGATAGAATTGACTCGACGGCAACGGGTTCTGGATTACATTACACATTTACATTCTAAATTTCTGGTTGTTTTAATCGTTTCTTTGTTAACTTCCCTTTCCTGATTTCTGTTTTACCTTTCTTTTTTGTTCTTTGCTTTTTAAAAAGAAACCTTTATTGAATGAGGCTATTCTTATAAAATCTTTAATAAGCTGAAAAAATTTTCAGCTTCACAAGTAATCAAATAAATGCAAATTAAAACAACATTGAGAAACATTTTTAATTAAATGATTTATTGTGCTGACTGACATAGGTTCAGTGAGCTAGTCATTCTGATGTCTGTTGGTGGAAGAGTAGATCCATACCACCTTTCTGTAAAGCCTTTTGCTGCTGTTAGGTGCCGTCGAGGCGATTCTGACTCATAGTGACCCTATAGGACAGAGTAGAACTGCCCCATAGGGTTTACAAGGAGCAGCTGGGGGATTCGAACTGCTGACCTTTTGGTAGCTCTTAACCACTGCGCCATCAGGGCTCCATAAAGCCTTTAAGCATTCATATCTTCTGATCTAGTGATTTAATTTCTTGAATGCATTCTAAGGAAATTTCCTAAATTTGGAAAAAAGGTTTATCCACACAGATGTTCATCTCCTTTTCATTGAAAAAGATAAAATTTGGAAACAACCTGAATGAAATTGTTAAGTAAACTAGTATGTATCTACTTCACGGACGGAACAGGACGATTTTTAAAACATCAAACTAAAACTGTAATGTTAGCATTAATTGGGTATTGTACTGTGTGTCAGGGCTGTGCTAAGCACTTTCTCTTTTGGTCTTCACAGCAACCTTATGAGGGTAGGTTCTTTTATTACTTTTATTTTATAGATGAGGAAACAGGCTTGTAGAGCTTCAGTAACCTGTCTGAGATCATCACCCAGCTACTAAGTAGTAGAGTCAGGTACAAACCCAAGAGTCTGATTTCCATAGCTTGCACTTACAACCATTTCCTTGTGGGGCCTCTCTAATTAGAAGAGTTGTGGGAGAGGAAAGCAGAATGCTAAAATTTGTTTAATAAAAAGTAAAAAAACAGAAGACAATGCCTGTGATTCGTAGATCTGAAAGATATTTAAAAGTCCCGAGGCTCTCCTCAGGACTTTAAAGAGGAAGTGAGTTACTTATCCCAAAGTCTCCGAGTTAAAACGACTCTGGATATTAGGTTTTCAGTAAAATGTGTTGGCTTCTATATAGTGCCCTTTAAAAAACAGAAATTTAGTAATTTCTGTATCTGCTAACACTATATGGAGGACAGGAAAATCATATCTTTTATTTCTTTTTTGCTTTTATATTGATAATTTCTTCTGTCAGATTTTAGTCTGTTTCTCATAGGCTAATAATAATGAAGTGTTGCTAGATTTCTTAAAATTGATTAGTTTATAACTTTAGTTGCCATAAAAATAAAAGTTAATTGGTAACTGTTTGAACAAATGGTCCTTTAAAGTTTAATGCGGAATGTAATTTTGTAAGTAAATCAGGTTATAGACATGATTCAATTCTTATATCCCAAAAAATTTTAAAATGATTTTGGATTTGTAAAGAACGCTTTTAAAGTAGTGCATATTTTTAATCTTTACCCAGATTTTCTTTTTCCACCCGACTTTTTTCTCTTTCAAATCTCCTTCTCCTTTTTTGTTTTTTATTGCATCAAAATTTCAGAAAGTATTATATCCCTACTTGAGTCTGTTTTGAGCTATATAGTGCTTGTTAGGCTTCATCTTCTTAGTAGTTGGAACACTAATTTTTTTTAGGTATTCTTTTATTCTGTCCATAATATAGAGATTCAATATGCATGCTGTACCATACTGTAAACTTTTAGATAGGAATTCTGTTGCTGGTCAGTCAGTACTGTAAGTAAAACATAATCTTTATGACTTACTTGAAAAGAAAAGGAAAAATAGCTTGGATTTTATACATATTTCAGATACATACCTTTGAAAAGATGTGCTTAAAAAAATTAAATGAAAACTACAGATACAATAATTATAACATACAATCAAACCGTCCAAAATTTGAATGTTGTTAAATTTCACGCTCTTCAATTATTTTTAGGTTGTTTGCAGAGAGTGAAAACAACAAAGGACACTAGTCAGTTACTGATTATAGGTGAGGGAAAGTATCAGTTTCTAGTAATAGAATGGCCTTTGGTTTGTGAAAAGACTGTGTAGTTCGAAGTTACATATTTTCCTTTACAGAGCCAGAGATTTTACTACTTTTATTTTGGAAGAACTTAAATGCCATAACTTTTGAAAAACTTGTGTGAGTAATGTGTGCATATGCTGAATTAAAAAAAAAAAAAAGGCAAGAAATTGGTGTATGGTAATTCCTTTGAGAATAGTGCTCTTTAAGAACTGAACTCAGGAGGTAGTCATGTTTTTTATCTAAAGTATTTAACTGTAGCACATTTATAAGTGATATGCAGACAGTAAGTTAGATGACTTAGTGGATGAAATTGTTTTACTCTTCTTGCATAAAACAATCATCTAAGGCTAGAGTAGGACTGCTCCATAGGGTTTCCAAGGAGCGGCTGGTGGACTCGAACTGCCAGCCTTTTGGTTAGCAGCCATAGCTCTTAACCACTGCTCCACCAGGGCTTCAAGGCTAGACTGACTTATTCACTTGTTTAACATTTATTTCTAATACCCATCAAGTACCATGTTATACTGATTTACGTTCTTTAGTTCACTTACTTTTTTTTTTTTTTTTAAACTTCGCTTACTCTTAACAATGCTCTGAACTTTAATCCGAAAAGTAGCTTCTATCCTGGCAGAACTCATATTCCAGTGTGAGAAACAGATGAGTCAAATGAAAATTATAATGCCCTCTGATAAATGCTGTGAAGGATGTAAGACTAGTATGCTGTAGAAGAATAGAAGAGGTTCCATTAACCCAGTTATTTGTGGGGGAGGAGGGAGAGGAAGAGTCAGGGAAGACTTCTCAAAGAAGATGACCCTAGAGGTGAGACCCGTAGGAATTAGGTTGGGGATAAAGGAGGTGGAGGATTTCAGTACATTACTTTAGTGATAGATGAACACAAGAGCATCTAAACAGCATTTAAAATTTTTTTAGCCATAATAATAGCTAACATTTAATATAGTGCTCATCATGTGTCAGGTATTATTCCAAATGCTTTGTATATACTGTGTATTAATGAGTTTAATTCTCACAGCAAACCTTTTATGTGGGTGTAATAATTATTAATTATTCCCACTTTACAGATGAAGAAACTGAGGCACAGAAAGATTAAATAACTTGAGTAGGGTCACATAGCAAGAAAGTGGGGAAACTGGGATTCAAACCCAGGCCGTCTGAGTCCAGACTGGGCTTTTACTGTGCAAGACGTTAAAC
Source organism: Trichechus manatus latirostris (assembly GCF_000243295.1). Lineage (NCBI taxonomy): Eukaryota > Metazoa > Chordata > Mammalia > Sirenia > Trichechidae > Trichechus > Trichechus manatus. The sequence goes on from NW_004444081.1 coordinate 7,108,180, forward strand.
TCAAGATTGCACTGGAGACAAGTACTTGGAGGGGCGGGGGGAACCTTTTCATTTAACTTTGTTACTAAAGCAGAGATACATTATTTTTATAAAATTTGAAGCAATGGATCCTATTCATTTTTTTACCTTTTTAGGAATGTTCATTTTCCTTTGTCTTCTCCTCACCTCCAAACTTTCCCTAGTTACCAGCCTCTTAAACCTCAGCATGCTCAAACCTCTTTATGCTCCTCCTTGATGCCCTCCTTTTCCTTCCCTTATTTCCAGGCTTCTTTGAACATAATGTAAAGTCTTATAAACTCCCTACCTCTGCTGTTCGCCTTTAATTCCTTCCTCACCCCATTGATATCTCAGTTTTAAAGAGAGGTATACTGTATAAGGAAGCTTGCTGGGCAGTGGAGGACCAGCTTGTATGGGTGTGCTGCCTTCTTTCATTTATTTATTGTTTTCCTTTTTCTAATAGTGCTGCCCAAAGTGCAGGTGGAGAAGGCAGTCAGGTGGATTGCTTCAGGGCTGGGGCTTTATTGGGATCTGCAGCAGAAGGACGTGGGGGCAAGAAATGGAAAGTATTGACAAGAAAGTCATTAATAGACTGTTCTTAGTGGAATTGAGAAGGAAGTGAGGACAAGAGAAAATTGATAGTCTGGAGGAAAATGGAACTAAGAGGATTGGGGTTGCATGGGAGAGTTTAAAGTTTTAGAGGACGAGCAGTTCTGGTTGATGACAAGGCTCAAGATCTGGTCATCGGTGTGAGGGAAGTATAGCCGTGAAAGTTGAGGATGCTGAGCCACCTACGATGCAGGTGGTACTTGTGTGTATAGAGGAGCACTGTGATGAGCCACACACGACTGAGAGCACAATTTGCAGGGTGCTCTTTGTTGTTATCTTTGTCCCTTGCTTGCTGGCAGATGGTGGAAACTTATTTTATTAATAAGGGTTATGTTTACCTTTGCAGCTGACATTTTCTTCTTGTTTTCATAGACTAATGTAAAAAGGAGCATTATCTGTATGATCAAATTCTTGTATGTTTCCTTTTTTAGATATGTTTCCTAGCCTAACTACTTAAGTTAGCAGTATTTTGATCTTTTCTGTCATTCTGGGCAATCTGTGCTGGCATTTTTTCCCAGAAAACAATGAAGGGAAAAAGATACGAAATGAAGAACAGATGGGCGGACACTCATCTTTAGTTCAGGGTGTTTGAATTATGCTGATAGTTTTAGGTACTGTTCACTGTGAATCAGGTACAAAGAAAGCACTAATCATAGCTTGGGAAATGTTTTCTTCCTTCGTTTTCTGTTTTGTTGTGTGTAGCTAGAATGTTGTCCAAAAGGTTGACAGTTCAAATCCACCAGCCGCTCCTTGGAATCCCTGTGAGGCAATTCTACTCTGTCGTATAGGGTCACTATGAGTTGGAACTGACTAGACAGCACCTAACAACAACAGCAAAGAATGTTGTAGGTGCTTCTCAGAATTTAAATCATGGTCTTTAAATTTTAGGTAAGAATAGAAACAGATGTATCAAGTCAGTTTGGAAACCAATGCTTAATAACTTTTTTTTTTCTTGAGGATGTCAGCATGGGAACATCAGGCAAAAAAAAATGTAGTCTTGTGTCTTGAGAGAATGAGTTCCTTGTTAGCATCTCCCTCAGACAATACTGCTTTGGTGCTGGACATGGATGTATACATGTAACAAAGGTAGTGGTATATATATAGTCTGTTGGTTTTTTTATAAACTTTACCTTTAGTAGACTCTGGGAGCCTTTTCTTACCAACAGAGGGGATCCAATTGATGCTAAAAAAGGTTTTCTGGTAATCTGGTAAGTTACAGAAATTCTGAGGGCTAGGAGATTTTAAAAACTTCAGATTTTTGCTGTATCATGGCATTACTTTTAAAGTATACTTTGACAAAACCCTGCCTTCTTTATTGTAAGGTATTTCATTTCTTCAAATTTTTGTTACCATCCCTAACTATGATCATTTTAGGGTAGATGAAAAATAAACATGTATGCACAAACTTTAGTTTGTTTTGCTGGGGTTCTAAAAGTAAATTAATGTGTTATTTTAGTAGTTTCAGAATTTAGATCAGAAGGTAAGGATTTAACTAACAGCAGTTTCAGATAATAAGTGAGATTTTTTTAAGTGTGTGAGAGGTATCATAAGGAAATCTCATATAAGCAGAGTCTAAAGTTTATAGTTTTAAAACTAATCTTAAATTCCTTTGTACCTTAACATATTAGGCCCGTTAATTACCAAATTTGTGTATTTCACTGAGTAGGGAGAGGAATATACTTGACAATTGTGAGTTTGGAAATGTAGTTTCAGTATATTAGTGGGAAATTTTTATTTATTTTCATGTTCTCTATATACTGAGTACTAGGAAGAGGGCAGTTTTCCATTAAAGGGTCATGCTTCTTGAACTTCTTGTCGGGTACGTTTTCTGTTTGACAGAGGTCTCGCAAAGTAGGTGAAAACACCTTATCGTTTTTGTCATCACTGTGTATATGGTGTTATAGGAGTCACAATTGATAATGTTGTAGAGGAATTAAATTCTCTATATTAAGAATTATGAGAAAATAGATGCAGTATAATATAATATAATTTTTCTTGTTTTTTTATATCTAGATTATTTAAATCAGTTATATTTCTTTTTTGAGGTCTGGCAGTCCTCTGTATTTTTTAATGCTTTCTTACCTTTATTTGCTATTAGAATTATCTGAACACACCTCTGTAGAGAGTATTATATTTAGAACTAACAGTCCAGGCTTCATGTGTTAGGTCTTTGCAAATGAGAAGCATAAGCATTTGCAGTTTCTTGGTAGAATATGCCTACAAAATAGCAATCGCCACTAATTCCTCCCTGAGAGACTTGTTTGAGCAATTCAAATGCACTTTTTCCTCAGCAACTCCAATTGCTAAAATGCTGTACAAAACTCTTCTCATTCTGACATAGTTTTTTCCGTGTAAGCCCATGCAGGAATTGCTAATACGAAGTTTTGTGGGGGTCCTAAGATCCTCAAATCTGTTTTCAAATGTTAATTTTTTCTCTTCATGGAAGGGAAACACCACCGTAATAAACTATTGGTAGTTTGAGAACACAAGCCAGGTTATTTTCTATGTGCTGTATAATTATATAGTTAAGTTACAGCTTTTATTAGATCTGGTTTTTTACTTTGTTGAAAACTCCAAACCAAAGAATGGCTCATAACTGAGCCACAGTGGCAAAATGAATCAAAGTATTTATGGGTATTGGAAAAGCTTTGAAAAAGTGATCTTAAAGGATAACTGAATTTGATAGTTTCTTGCCCACAGCAGAGTCAGGTTAATATGGATGACTAGTTTATAGCTTTTAATTTGATGTATGATGACACTAGATATAAAAGCCTCCTGGATGGCATTTCTAATATTTCTACACCAAAGATTGTGTTGGCTGACATTTTGCCAGGCTCTTCAGATATTGGACTGTGTTCATTTAATTCGAATTTACATAATCTAATCGGGCCTTTGGGTTTTTAAAAAATGGCCTTGTTTTATTGCAGTACAATGTTCATTCCATGCATATATTAAAATGGGATGGCTCACAGCACGTTTCGATAGATTTGCTAATGAAATACTTATGAAACTTGGACAAACTTGATTATTGAGGAACAGTTTCACTTATGAGGCCAAAAGATTTTAACTTCAAAGAAAAGCCTACAGTACTTATTTTTTATGGTTTGAATTATTATGTTTTTATCTTTCATCAGGCCAAGTTTTTGTACTTGATGGTCAGAAACAAAACTTTTAGGCTTTGTGGATTCTGTGATTTATTTACTCTCTTGTAGAACAGTGTGTCATTTTCCCACTATCACGCTTCATCCTTTTCTTCCCCTGAGGTTTTTTCTGTCTTGAGTGAGACTTGGAGTTGTAGTTGGTTAAGGATTTTTTATTTTAAAGAAATAAAATTCATTTTAGATTTTTTTTAACTTGTTGCCAGGTTTGCCTGTCTCATTGGGGAAAGGATAGAAAATGTTGGCTGAGGGAAGTTTTTATACCTTGCTGTGTTAGAAAATGTTGGCTGAGGGAAGTTTTTATACCTTTGCTGCTGTATTTAATTTTCTCTGTTTGCTTCTTGCTTTTCTGATGCAACGAAAAAAAAAGCACCTTCTACAACACTGAGATTCTGGCTGCATGCTGGAAGTTTTATCAGTTTGATTTTTGACTAGAATATAAAATGGAATCTCTTCTGACTTGGCTGGGTCCAGGGGCAAAATATTTCAGACTCCTGTATAATAACATGGATTAAATTGCTTGCATGGCACTTCTAGTTTTTCAGAGCCTGTTCACACATTTTTCAGTTTTTTGAAGAGGAAGACTTGATAATGCTGCTTCAAACCCAGAAAATGCCTTAGTATTCTTAAAAGAAAAAATTATGAAAAAATTATGAAATAAGAGTATTAATATGACTTAAAGGTTATGATGGAATACAGATAAAACACTTGGCAGTCTTAATTCTGTTCAATGTAAATTTGGTAAGTGTTGCTAATGTGCTGTAGCTGCAGGTATCACACCTTATTTGTTTCTCTGTAACCTGAGGGCACCCACTTGGCCTCACCTTTGTGTCCCAAGCACCTGAAGTAGTGACTGACCCCTGAAGGTGGGCAGAAAATATTTGTTAAATTAGATTTTGAAGTAGGGATAGTTCTGTTTCTTTCTGTATTGCCTAAGTTTAATTCATACTATAGTTGTGTTTTACATACATCTTGATTCTTGACACACAGAAAGCTTATACAAAAGGCAGCATTAGTTCTACTTCACTGTTAAAAAGCAGCAGGTACCATTTAGAATCTAGCTCATAATCATAGAGGATCTTGAACTAAAATCAGATCCATTTATCCCTGGCTTCAGTGATTGAATGTATAGGATAATGTTCAGTTCTTGAGGAAATGAGCTCAGAGGAAATGGTGATTCAGGTAATTTCTTCATCTGTCCTCCCACCTCCCCCGCCCCAACTCCTATGTAATGTATAAAAAATTTTGTATTTGGAATATATCTGGAATGCCCAGAAAATGGTGGTTATGTTTCATTTTCTTCCCTTGGGTGATTTTTGGTGACTATAATTCATAGCAACACCTAAGACTTAGTATTCATTTATTCCACATTTGTTTACCTACTGCCAGTAATAATTTGATATGTTTAAGAGGAATTGTTTTCCTTAAGCAGACTGTCATTTGTTGGTGGGTTTTTGCCAAAAGAGGTGGGGAGCAGGAAACATAAATCACCTTGGAGCTTTTTCACAATGCACATGTCTGAACCCTAACCTAGGGGGTTCTGGTTTGGTATGTTTGGTGTGTGAGTTCAGGCATCTGTATTTTACAGTGCGTTTCAAATGATTCTAATGCATGTTTACATTTGAGAACCATGGGAACAAGGTAAGTCTATAAATAGGTAAGTGCATGTAGTGTTTGTTATAGGTGCTGTTGAGAGATGACTGCGTTGGGTATAGTGGGGACACAAAGAAAGAAGTCCTACTGTGTACCTCATGTAAAGGCTTCATAAGATACAAACACCTTCACGGAATCTTGTTCTCCCAGGTGTTTTCAAGTAGGGTGGCCCCTGAATCTGCAGAGTAGCACAAGTAAATTTCATCTGGAGAGCAGTGTGAACAAAAGGGCAGAGGTAGGAAACAGTGTACTGAATTGTGGAAATTGATGGTCAGAAATAAGATGGTTTTTATGCTGCAAGGAGACATAAAAGAGTATGAAGAAAGGAGAATAAGATTAGACTTGAACTTTGCAAAGATCACAGGTGACAGTATGGAGCATGGATTGGAGTGGTGTGAGCCTGGAGGCAGAGAGCTCAGTCTCAGTAACCCAGGCAAGAGTGATGCAGAGCTACAAACTACAGGAGTAGCGGTTGGAGAGGAAGAGGATTGGAAAAAAAAGAAGCTAAAGTGGTGGGATCTTTGGGAGTTGGATCAGATTTAGGAGATGAGGAAGAGAAAGTGATTTCTCACTCAGGTGTAGAGTGTAGATGATGATGTGCTAAACATCAGGGTGGGGGTCTCAAGGGGATAATTAGCTTTTGGAAGAAGATAATTGGGGTGGGGGGGTGATTTAGCTGATGGGGGAGGGAAATGGGATTGGGGGCCTAAGTGAAGGGGGGATTTATCTTGGGTAAGAGAAAGTATAGAGAACATCTGTTTTTTTTGCTTGGAGGGACTCACATCTTCCCCACTTTCAGTTTATGCCTGATGGGTGGTGCTGACTCTTCTCTGGGATTTAGGATTGTGTTCCTCAGGTCACATTACTCAAGTGAAGCCAACCACAGCTTTTGCTTTTGCTTCAACTATAGGGGGAGGCATCTTTGCTGGAGTTAAACTTAGGCTGATGAGAGGCAGGAGTGCCTGCAGTTACCATGCGCCCATGTGAAGCCTGAGTGTAAAGTCAAAACAGGAAGAGAGATGAGCAGAGAGACAGAAGTCAGGTCCTGAAGACATTGCTTGAGTGTCTGAAATGCGCTGTATGTCTAGCTATTCCAGTCACTTGAGTATCTGAAATGAGCTCTGCCTCTGGCTATTTCAGTCACTTGAGCCAATAAATTCCTTTTTTGTGTGTGTGTGTGTGTTGGAATTTTCGTGTTGGGTTTTCTGTCCCTTGCAGTTGAAAGGATCCTAATTATACAGAAATAATTTTTTTTGTTGAGGCGGAAGAATAGATGATGGAGACAACATGAATTTTTAGGTGAAGAATTGGTGAGGATATTTACACCAGATGACATTGAGTTCTACAGTAAAGTTGAAAATAACAGGTTAAGTGACTTGCTGAAAGTCATGAATCTGTTAAGTGACAGCTGAGATTAGAATTCAGATTTCCAGTTTTCGACTCAGTGGTGCTTATATCATATTCTCTGTTGCTTAACTTTTATCTCTCTTATTTCTTAACTTTCGTGTTAACAAAATAATAGTTTTAGGATGAGCTGCTTGTGGATAAAGGGAAAGATGATTATTTCTATTTTCCTTTTGGTTGTTAAATTTGGGAAACTCTTTGGGATATAGCAGTAAAAGGACTTTCCTGCTCCAACAGCCTTGGTGAATACTTATTGGTATATTAGGATCTGGGTACACCAGGTATAGCTACACAAATCTTTATTTTGAGGCAGTTGTAATTTTGAGATACTTCAGGGAGAGAGATACTTGTAAAGCAGTAAAATCCTGTCTGAATGTGGCAGTCCCTTTTCACTGTCTGGATGTGCTTGTGGAAAATGTCTCCCTAGGACCTTTAATTTTGTTCCTAAATTTATAACAGAGCCACTTCTTGATGCTGTCGATTGCTCAGTGTACTTCTGGTGATAAGATTGTTATTAAGTTGGGTAGGTGAGCTGTAGACTGTGTCCTGCAGGGAACCATTTATTGTTTTGTACAAGAATAGGTAGGGCTGAGGAATCATGTCTCATTTTGGGCATCAGCTGGTCTCTCACTTTAAAATCTGACATTGGCACGACTTTTTCTTTGATTTAAACGGAAAAAGCAGCAAATGCTCATATGAGCATGAAAAAGATAACTTTAAAACAACTTTTTCCAAGGCATTGGCTTTATTTTATTTGCTCTATGAAAAATAAAAATGAAGAAGTGTACTATGGTAACATTATATATACCTATGTCCAAATGATGAGAAGTGGATGGCATTTTCGTCCAGTGTCCCCAAGAGAAATATCTTTCTTTTGAGCCCTAGTGTCGGTTTTCAGTTGAGAGTGCTGGAAATATACAGGGCTAGGGATATCTAGCAGCTTCAAAAGTAAAGAAATTTGCTAAGAAGTGAAATAAAAGCTTTATTCAACACTATTTGAGACAGAAGGATATTGGAGAAAATGGAAAACATAGACTATAAAAACGATTGGCTTTATAAAAAATGTTAAGGGATCTATTTAGATAAGACTTTGACAACTAGTAGTAGTAATGAGGGCTGTCTTGGTCATCTAGTGCTGCTATAACAGAAATACCACAAGTGGATGGCTTTAACAAAGAGAAATTTATTTTCTCACAGTTTAGAAGGCTAGAAGTCTGAATTAAGGGTGCCAGCTCCAGCTGAAGGCTTTCTCTCTCTGTCGACTCTGGAGGAAGGTCCTTGTCATCAATCTTCCGCTGGACTAGGAGCTTCTCATTGCAGGTACCCCAGGTCTAAAGGATGCACTCTTCTCCTGGTACTACTTTCTTGGTGGTATGAGGTCCCCATGTTTCTCTGCTTCCTTCTCTCTTTTATATCTTGAAAGGAATTGGCTCAAAACAAAATCCAATCGTGTAGATTGAGTCCTGCCTCATTTACGTAAGTGCTACTGATCCCATCTAGAGATAGAATTTACAACACATAGGAAAATCACATCAGATGACAAAACGGTGGACAATCACACAATACTGGGAATCACGGCCTAGCCAAATTGATAAACGTATTTTTGGGGGACACAGTTCAATCCATGGCAATGACCAACAGTAAAAACAGCCTGGTACTGGTACAATGACAGACACATAGACCAGTGGAACAGAATTGAGAACCCAGAAGTAAATCCATCTACCTGGACAGCTGATCTTTGACAAAGGGCCAAAGTTGGTTAAAAGGGGGAAGAGATAGTCTCTTTAACAAATGATGCTGGCAGAACTGGATATCTGTCTGTAGAAAAATGAAACAGGACCCATACCTCACACCATACTCAAAAACTAACTCAAAGTGGATCAAAGACCTAAATATAAAACCTACAACTCTAAAGATCATGGAAGAAAAAAATAGGGACTACCCTAGGGACCCTAATACATGGCATAAATAGTATACCAACCATAGCTAAAAATGCACAGACAACAGAAGATAAACTAGATGAATGGGACCTCCTGAAAATTAAACACTTTTACATTCATCAAAAGACTTCTCCAAAAGAGTAAAAAGAGAACCTACAGACCGGGAAAAAAATTTTGCCTATGACATGTCTGACAAGGGGTTAATCTCTAAAATATGTAGAAAACTTCCACACCTCAGCAACAAAAAGACAAACAATCCAATTGAAAAATGGGCAAAGGATATGAACAGACATTTCTCCAAAGATGACATTCAGGCGACTAACAAACATGAAGAAATGCTTGCGATCATTGGCCATTGTTGTTAGCTGCGGTCGAGTCAGTTCTGACTCATAGTGACCCTGTGTACAACAGAACGAAACACTGCCTGCTCCTGCACTGTCTTCAAAGTCATTGTTAAGCTGGTGCCCATCATTGCCGCCAGTGTGTCTCAGTCCATCTTGTTGAGGGTCTTCTTCTTTTTCGATGACCCTCTACTTTACCAAGCATGATGTCCTTCTCCAGGGAGTGATCCCTGCTGATAACCTGTCTAAAGTATGTGAGATGCACTCTCACCATCCTTGCTTCCAAGGAACATTCTGGTTGTACTTCTTCCAGGACAAATTTGTTCATTCTTTTGGCAGTCCATTGTATATTCAATATTCTTTGCCAACACCACAATTCAAAGGCATCAATTCTTCTTTGGTTTTTCTATTCATTATCCAGCTTTCACATGCATATCAGGCGATTGAAAACACCATGGCTTGGGTAAGGCACACCGTAGTCTTCAAGGTGACATCTTTGCTTTTCAACACTTTAAAGAGGTCTGTTATAGCAGATTTGCCCAGTGTAACGCGTCTTTTGATTTCTTGACTGCTTCTTCCGTGGGTGTTGACTGTGGATTCAAGTAAAATGAAATCCTCGACAGCTTCAGTATTTTCTCCATTTTTCATGATGTTGCTCGTTGGTCCAGTTGTGAGGATTTTTGTTTTATGTTTAGCTGTAATCCGTACCGAAGGCTGTGGTCTTTGATCTTCATCAGCAAGTACTTCACATCCTCTTTGCTTTCAGCAAGCAAGGTTGTATCATCTGCATATCAAAGGTTATTAATGAGTCTTCCTCCAATCCTGATGCCCTGTTCTTCTTCATAAAGTCCAGCTTCTCAGATTATTGAGTAAGTATGGTGAAAGGGCACAACCTTGATGCACACCTTTCCTGACTTCAAACCATGCAGTATCCCCTTGTTCTGTTTGAACAGCTGCCTCTTGATCTGTGTACAGGTTCCTCATGAGCACAACTAAGTGTTCTGGAATTCCCATTCCTATTAATATTATCCATAATTCGTTACGATCCACACAGTCGAATGCCTTTGCATAATCATTAAAACACAGGTACACATATTTCTGGTATTCTCTGCTTTCAGCCAGAATCCATCTGACATCAGCGGTGATATTCCCTGGTTCCATGTCCTCTTCTGAATCCAGCTTGAATTTCTGGCAGTTCCCTGTTGATATATGCTACAGCCGCTTTTGAATGATCTTCAGCAAAATTTTACTTGTGTGTGATATTACTGATATGTTCAAGAAATTTCCGCATGCGTTTGGATCACCTTTTTGGTAATAGGCATAAATACGTATCTCTTCCAGTCGATTGGCCAGGTAGCTTTCTTCCAAATCTCTTGGCATAGGCGAGTGAGCACTTCCAGTGCTGCATCTGTTTATTAACATCTGAATTGGTATTCCGTCAATTCCTGGAGCCTTGTTTTTCACCAATGTCTTCAGTGCAGCTTGGACTTCTTCCTTCAGTACCATCGGTTCCTGATCATATGCTCCTCCTGAAATGGTTGAATGTCGACCAGTTCTTTTTGATACAGTGACTCTTTGTATTCCTTCTTTTTTTTTTTTTTAATATTTTATTGTACTTCAGGTGAAGGCTTACAGAACAAATAGTTTCTCATGAAACAGTAGTACACATGTTGCTTTATGACATTGGTT
>NW_004444081.1:7125448-7164871 GCF_000243295.1 Trichechus manatus latirostris
GTTAGCTGGTAGGGGACCTCTGCATGAATCTCTCCTCGCTCTCCGTTCTCTTTCAGTATTCTCACTCCATTTGGTGCTCGGCTGAGTTCTTTATCTCTTCCTTTGATGTTCTAGGGTTTCAGGGTTGTTGTATTCTCTGTTTGGCTTAGTTTTTCGGATCTTTGCTGTGGAGGGATGGCGTGGTGCTTCTGCGTAGAGCGCCATCTTGCCAGACTCCCCTTCTATCTTTTAATGCTTCCTTCGTCGTTTAATATTTTCCCTGTAGAATCCTTCACTATTGCAACTCGAGGCTTGAATTTTTTCTTCAGTTCTTTCAGCTTGAGAAATGCCAAGTGTGTTCCTCCCTTTTGGTTTTCTATCTCCAGGTCTTTGCACATGTCATTATAATACTTTACTTTGTCTTCTCAAGCTGCCCTTTGAAATCTTCTATTCAGCTCTTTTACTTCATCTTTTCTTCCTTTCGCTTTAGCTACTCGACGTTCAAGAGCAAGCTTCAGAATCTTTTCTGATATCCCTTTGGTCTTTTCTTTCTTGCGTTTAATGACGTCTTACTTTCTTCATGTATGATGTTCTTGATGTCATTCCACAGCTTGTCTGGTCTTTGGTCATTAGTGTTCAACTCGTCAAATCTATTCTTGAGATGGTCTCTAAATTCAGGTGGGATATGCTCAAGGTCGTACTTTGGCTCTCGTGGACTTGTTCTAATTTTCTTCAGTTTCAGTTTGAGCTTGCCTATGAGCAATTGATGGTCTGTACCACAGTCGGCCCCTGGCCTTGTTCTGACTGATGATATTGAGCTTTTCCATCGTCTGTTTCCACAGAGGTAGTCGATTTGATTCCTGTGTATTCTATCTGTCAAGGTCCACGTGTATAGTTGCTGTTTATGTTGGTGAAAAAAGGTATTTGCAGTGAAGAAGTTGTTGGTTTTGCAAAATTCTGTCATGCGATCTCCAGCATGGTTTCTATCACCAAGGCCGTGTTTTCCAACTACCAGTCCTTCTTCTTTGTCTCCAACTTTCGCATTCCAATCACCAGTAATTATCAGTGCATCCTAACTGCATGTTCGATCAATTTCAGACTGCAGAAGTTGGTAAAAATCTTCAATTTCTTCATCTTTGCCCTTAGCGATTGTTGTGTAAATTTGAATAGTAGTCATATTAACTGGTCTTCCTTGTAGGCATATGGATATTATAGTATCACTGATAGCATTGTACTTCAGGATAGATCTTGAAATGTTCTTTTTGACGATGAATGCAATGCCATTTCTCTTTAATTTGAGATTCCCGCCATAGTAGACTATAGGATTGTCTGATTCAAAATGGCCATTACCAGTCCATTTCAGCTCACTAATGCCTAGGTGTCTTAGTCATCTAGAGCTGCTCCAACAGAAATACCACAAGTGGATGTTTTTAACAAAGAGAAATTTATTCTGTCATAGTCCAGTAGGCTACAAGTCTAAATTCAGGGCATCAGCACCAGGGGAACGCTTTCTCCATCGGCTCTGGAGGAAGGTCCATGTCATCAGTCTTCCTTTGGTTTGGGAGCTTCTCTACGCAGGAACCTCAGGTCCAAAGGATGTGCTCTGCTCCCAGCACTGCTTTCTTGGTGGTATGAGGTTCCCACGTGTCTCTGCTTGCTTCTGTCTTTCGTATCTCAAAAGAGATTGCATTAAGACACTAATCTTGTCAACCTCATCAGCATAACCTCATCACAGTGATAGAATTGGTAACACATGAGGAGATCACATATACTCTCATCATAGTGGTAGAGTTTACAACACATAAGGAAATCGCATCAGATAACACAGTCATACAATACTGGGAATCATGACCTAGCCAAGTTGCCACCCACATTTTTTGGGGGACACAATTCAATCCATGACACTAGGATATCAATATTTATGCATTCCATTTCATTTTTGATGATTTCTAGTTTTCCTAGATTCATACTTCGTACATTCCATGTTTCAATTATCAGTGGGTGTTTGCAGCTGTTTCTTCTCATTTTGTTGAGTTGTGCCATATATCACTACATGAAGGTCCCAAAAGCTTGACTCCATCCATGTCATTAAGGTTGATTCTACTTTGAGGAGGCAGCTCTTCCCCAGTCATCTTTTGAGTGCCTTCCAACCTGAGGGGCTCAGATTCTGGCACTGTATCAGACAGTGTTCTGCTGCTATTCATAAGGTTTTCACTGGCTAATTCTTTTCAGAAGTAGACTGCTGGGCCCTTCTTCCTAGTTTGTTTTAGTCTGGAAGCTCAACTGAAACCTGTCCTCTATGGGTGACCCTACTGGTATTTAAATACTGATTTCATAGCTTCTAGCATCACAGCAACACACAAACCTCCACAGTATGACAAACTGACAGACACATGGGGGCATTAGCCACTAGAGAGTTGCAAATTAAAACTACAATGAGATGCCATCTCACTCTGACATCAATAGCACTAATTAAAAAAAAAACAGAAAACACAAATGCTAGGGGGTTGTAGGTAGATTGGAACTGTTATATACTGCTGGTGGGAATGTAAAGTGCTACAACCACTATGGAAAACGATAAGGTGCTAGAGAAATAAGAGCTGTGACACAAATAGACATGTAGACACCCATGTTCATTGCAGCATATTCACAATAGCAAAAAAGATGGAAGCAACCTAAATGCCCATCAACAGATGAATGGATGAACAAATTGTGGTACATACACACAATGGAATAGTACGCAACTATAAAGAATAACGATGAATCTGCAAAACATCTCACAACATGGATGAATTTGGAGGACATTATGCTGAGTGAAGTAACCCAATCAATCACAAAAGGACAAATACTGTATGAGAACACTATTACAAAAAAAATAAGAAAAGGTTTACACCCAGAAAAAAACATTCTTTGATAATTACCAGGGAAGGGAGAGGGAGGGAGAGTAAATTCTAAATAGATGGAAGACGTGTGGTAATATTAGTGAAGGGAAAAGCAATACACTATATGGGGAAAATCAGCACAGCATGACAAAGGTAAAAGGAAGACACTGAGAGGTACACAAGAACAACGGGCAACTGTGGCAATTACTATAGCAGACAATCCTGTGACACCAGTATTAACAATTTATGAAGGGATACATAGGTAGATAGTATGCTAAAGAGGAGTGGGAAGATGTAAGGGAGCACAGCCACTTGCAGATATAGATTAGGTTGTGGATATCTCTACATACGTATTGTAGATGTTTCACGTATACTAATTTAGACAGTGGAACACACAAAGGGCACAGTCATGGAAACGTTTTACGTACAACCATACAACTTCCAGGACGAACATACTAGGCTTGGAGGCTGAGGACCATAGACTCAGAGGACATCTATGTCAATTGGCATAACATAAAAACAATGTTCTATATCCTACTTTAGTGAGTAACATTTGGGGCCTCAAAAGCTTGTGAGTGGCCATCTAGAATACAGCTAGTGGTCTCTTTCTGTCTAGAGTAAAGAAAACCAAACTCTACAGGGAGCAGTTAGTCCAAAAGGACTAATGGACTGCATGCACCACAGCCTACATGAGCCCAAGATGAGAGAACTACATGGTGCTTGGCTACCACTACAGACCTCTCAGACCAGGATCACAACAGAGGGCCCCAGTCAGAGTGGGAGAAAAATGTAGAACAAAAAAAAATCAAATTAATTAAAAAAGACCAGACTTATTGGCTTGATAGAGACGGAGGAACCCCCCAAGACTATGTCCCTAAGACACCGCTCTGACTTGGAACTGCAGCCATTCCTGGAAACCACCTTCCAGACATACAATAGGCCTATAAAATAAACAACAATAATGCCCGAAAAGAACATGCTCCATAGAACAAACAATTATACTAAACCAAGAGGGCAACATTTGCCCAAAAGTAAAGACAAAAAGGTAGGAAGGGGTAGGAAAATTAGATGAAAGGAAACAGAAAACCCAGGGTGGAAATGGGGAGAGTGCTGACACAGTGTGGGGATTGCAACCAATGTCATGGAGCACTTTGTGTACAACTTGTTGAATGAAAAACTAGTTTGTAAACTTCACCTAAAACACAGTAAAACATTTTTAAAAAGGCCAACATTTATTGAACACTGAGATGTGCCAGACATTATGCTTAACTGTGTTATCTTACTTCATAATCAAGACTCTTAGGAGGTGTAGATAGTGTTTTTAACCGAGTTTTTACAGAAGAGGAAACTTGAGATTTAGATTAAGTAACCTGCCTGAGTTTCCATAGCTAAATTGTGAGTGTAGATCTGAGATTTGAACATAGGTAAGCTGATTCTCATGTCCCCACTTTTAACCAATATGCTGCACTACCTCTAGTTGTATTGTGACTCCAGAAGTGAGCACAGATAAAATTTTACCCCATTTTCTGCTAATTCTCATAGCTTAGGAGCATCTCCCTCTTTTTTGGGGACAAGAATCAACAATTGTCCTTTATATATTTCCCCTCCTTCTGAATGTCCAGCATTGCATGTAATTCTTGAAACTTCTGTGATACCCTGGTGTTATTATCTAGTTCAATCTTTTCTAATACTGTAAATTACAAAAACTTGTATTTTTATTTACTTTTTTTCTTTCCTACTAATAATAATACCCAATACTTATGGAACTCTTCCTAATGGCCAGATGTGTTTATATATATATTCCTAACCACAACTCTGGGGTAGATACATATGAGGAAACTAAGGCATAGAGAGTTGAAGAACTTGCCTAAGCTCACCCTTGAGTGGCTAAACCTGGATCAACATCTAGAGCTGTTGCTTTTAACCACAGGCTGGCAAATTTTTCTGTAAAGGGCTAAATAGTAAATATTTAGGCTTTGTAGGGCAAATGGCAAAATCAGGGATATTATGTATATACTTATATAACGAGAGAGAAAAAAATTCCATACATTATTTAATTGATGAAATTAAAACTATAATAATAATAACTGAGTAAAAGTGTTTATAAGGTCTACTAAGGAGAATGAATTTCTTTTTTGGAGTTGGAGGCAAATAACATTTTGCCTGATTGGGTTCAAAGTTAGTGTTCTCTATTATGAAATTGATTGCCAATGTTCATCTGTAAAAACCATTCTAGCTTGTGAACCATACAAAAACAGGCAGCAGGCTAGATGTTGCCCACAGGCTGTAGTTTGCCGACCCCTCCTCTTAACCACTGCTATGCTGCCTGTCACTGGGACGTTGGTTTTCAGCCGCAGGTGCGCAGTAGAGTCATCTGGGGAGCTTTAAATGAGAATCTGCCATCACTCCTCTAGGTGCTGGGGAAGCAGTGACGAGCACAAGGCAGAGTTCTGTGTTTATGGAGTTAGCCAATGTTAAGTGCTAATAGAAAAACAAAGGAGGGAAGGCAATATAAGGAGTGCTGGAAGAATTGCAATTTTAGGTAGGGTGGCCAGGGAAGGCACAGCTGAAAAATTGGAGCTCCCGTGTATCTCTCCTCAATGACATTCTCCTCCCTCCAAACCTTGAGGCAGCCACCATTCTTCATACACATGTAGTATAGGTCTAAACAATTTAAAAAATATATATTCATTATAACATTTATATATTTTTGTGCAGCTTTTTACACTCCACACTTTTTCAAATATATTCATATATATATATACATATATATATATATATGTTCATCCATGTATCAGTTACCTGTTGCTTTGTAACAAACCATCTCCTAAACTTAGTAACTTCAAATAACAAATATTTATTATTGCTTATGAGTCTATGGGTCAGTTGGGTGATTCTTCTGGTCTTGGCTGGGCTTGCTCATGTGTCTAGGTCCAGTTTGACTAGACTGAGTTGCTTCAGCTGAGACAGCTTGTTTCTGCTTTACATGATTTCATCCTGCAGGAGGCTAGCCCAATCTTGTTCACATGACAGCTTAGCAAGGTTACAAGTGAGTACGTGGAAGTGTGGAGGGCCTCTTGAGACGTAGGCTACAAACTGGTACGTCACTTTCACTGCTTTTTAATGAAAGACCGTCCCAGATTTGAGTGATGCAGCTCTTGATGGGAGGAGCAGTGAAATCACATTGCAAAGCGGTATGGGTACAGGGAAGGGTGTAATTGTGGCCATTTTTGCAAACAATCTACCACAATTAATTTTCCGTAACACATACTATTTTATGATGTGAATATACCATAGTTGTTTTATTCATTTTTCTGTTGATAGGCATTTTGACTGTTTTCAGTTTTTGACAATTGTAGGTAATGCTGCTGTAAATAATCTTGTATGTATCTCCTTGTGCACATGTGCAGGTGTTACATTGAGCGTGCATTTGTGAATATGTATATGTGCATACATAAACCTAGAAGTGGAATTGTTGCATTGTAGGGTATGCACAGCTTTAGCTTTACTGGATAATGCCAGAGTGACTGTGTCAGTTTACATTTTTACTAGTGTAGTTCTCATTGTTCTACATCTTTGCCAAGATATTTTTTGTCAGTATTCAGTGGGCGTGAAGTGGTATCTTATAGAGGTTTTGTTGGTATTTTCTTTATTATTAATGAGATTAAGTATCTTTTCATATGCTTATTGGCCATTTGTGTTTCTGTGATAATTTGCTAGTTAATATATTTTACCCATTTTTTATTGGGTTGTTTGATCTTCCGTTGACTTGTAGGAATTTTGGATTCTAATTTCTTCATTGGTTATATGTGTTCTAGTATCTTTTCCCAGTCTGTGGTTTGTTTTTGCATTTTTAAATGGATTCTTGGTGAATAGAAATTTTTAATTTTAATACTGTCAGATTTATCAGCCTGTTCTATTATAGTTTGTACTTTTAATGTCTTTTAAAGAAACTTTTCTCTTCCTCGGGTTCATAAAGAAATTCTCTTATATTTTCTCCCAAGTTTTAAAGATTGCTTTTGCACATATTGATCATTCATCAACCTTGAATTGAGTTTTGTGAACGGTGTCAAGTGGGGGTCTAATTTTTTTTCTTAATATATGGATTTTCAATTCTCCCAACCCCATTTATTTATCCCTCCCCTTTCTCTGCTTTCCTGTAATGCCAGGTCTGTCATGTTGAGTTTCTGTGTATACATAGGTTCTACCTTTCTTTTAATGCTAATTTCATGTATAAGAATGTTGTCCAGTTTTCACTTTTGAAGGTGACACATTTTGCTTACTGAATTAGTGCCCTCAATTTCTTTGGATAATAATAATAGATAACAGCTTTTTGGTTGCCTACTATATTCCAGATTAGTATACTTAGTGCTTTCATGTGTTAATTCATTTGATCCTTGTGACAGATACTATGGGTTAGCTATTTTTGTTTTTATTTTAGAGATAAACTGAGGCACAGAGGAAGCTTATTTAGCTGGGATTATGAACCCAAACAGACTGGCTTCAGGGTCTCAACTTTAAACCACTATGCTATACTGCTTCTTATTTGAATGAATTTATTAATGGCTCTTCTCATTGGAAACATCTGAACAGGAGGAAGACTGGCATCCAGTTAATTATAACTCATCCAATTTATCTAACTGCTAGAATGTAATTGTTAGAATGAGCCAGGCAGAGACCATAAGGACTTTTTGCAGTTTGTTTTTAGAATCAAGCAGGGCTTCCTAAAATGGTCATCTTTGAGATTTTTTTCCCTCTGATATTGCATCTAGTCTTGGGAAAGATTGCTGTGTTTTTGATGTGTGCACCAATAGAGGACTCCTGCATACCGAGAATGGGGCTAGTGAGCATGACCGTTATAGGTCAGAGATGTACTGCTCTGTGTGGGGCATTTCTTTTTCTTTTTAGAAGCAGAATGTAGGGAATAGAGGAGCCCTGGTGGTGCAGTGGTTAAATGCTTGGCTGCTGACCGAAAGGTCAGCAGTTCGAACCCACCATCTGCTCCATGGGAGAAAGATGTGGCCGTCTGCTTCCATAACGATTACAGCCTTAGAAACCCTATGGGGCAGTTCTGCTCTGTCCCACAGGGTCGCTATGAGTTGGAAACGGGCTTGATTTGGTTTTTTTGATGGGGAATAGATATGGCTACTGGAGTAATCTAGGGGAAAACATTGTTTAGGGTAATTTTGCTTCTTCTTGCCCTCTAGGCAAGCCTCTTAGTAGCATTTTTCATCAAGTCTAGCCAACTTTGATTTCTCCATTTTGGACTTCCCATGGCGCTTGTTATTAATACCAGCTCTTTTGAAATTATTACTCAGTTTAGAATTGGATTATATTTGATGGCACTTTTATTATTTTTCTAATTGATTTAAAAATGTAAGTCTTGTGTTCCTAAGACTATTCTAAGCTTTTTAGGATAGAGATGTGTTTTATACTTATTTTTAGTCATCTCCAATGTCTCTTAAGCACAGTAGCAGTGCAGATGCTTAGTAAATGCTTCCTTCTTTTAATGTGGCTGGATATTGCCAGAGAATAAGACCTGAGAGGTAACGACAATTTTATATTCAGCTTAACATTTTTGAGTGTTTCATTCAGCCAGGTTATTTAAGAGTACATACTTTGTTCAGAGAATTGCAGGAAACAAAAGATAAATCAGAAACAGTTTCTGACTTAAGAGGGAATCGTCTATTAGAACAAACAGTTTATAAATTATAGTTGTTTATTTTATGTACACATGTACCCAGCTTAGTTTCTCAAAGGGAGGGGACTATAAACTGTTTATAATTTAATTGCAGAGATAAAATATATAAGTAAAAAGTCATTTAAGGTAGACTGTAGTAAGTTACAAAGCACTGGGGTAGGGGCTGTGGAGGAGGGATAAATCATTTTCTACCAGAGGCGGGCTGGAGAAAGAGCTTCAAAGTAACAGTAACCTAAAAGTGAGTTGGACCCTAAATAAGGAAGGTAGGATTTTAACAAGTGGGTTAGGAGTGGAGGGTGGATTGCATTTCAGAAAGAAGGAACAGTGTAGAAAAAGCTGGCTACGTTTGGAGCAAAACTAGTTCAATTTGGCTAGAAAATGAGAGCGTAAAGTAGGTAAGTTGGGGCCGGTTTGCGTATGCTAAGGTGTTCGGACTTAATTCAGTAGACCTTGGGGAGCCATTTAAGTTTTTTGAGTAATGTGATCTGAACCATTCCTTTGGAAGATTAATCTGGTAGCATTGTGAGTAATGAATGAATGGGAAAATGAAAATATTATCCATTGTTGCATGGCTTTTCTTGTTTTCTGCATAAACATGCTTAAACATACCAAAAACCAAACCCATTCCCATCGAGTCAGTTCTGACTCATAGCGACCCTATAGAACAGAGTAGAACTGCCCTATAGGTTTCCAGGGAGCAGCTGGTGGAGTCGAACTGCCGACCTTTTGGTTAGCAGCCAAGGTCTTAACCACTGTGCCACCAGGGCTCCATACTTAAATTAAACATAGTTAAGCTTAATTTAACTATCAAATAATAACACTAAGATTTTTATTTATCGAATATATAAGAAAAATATATACTGTGTTCTCATATCCAACTACTTTTTAAAACTAGTTGAGGCCCTATTCACCTAGTGGCTTCTAATTCAGATTTTCAGATTCAGACTCTTTAATCTTTTAAATGCACAGCTCTGGTTATGGCATTGTGCTGCTCAAAAAGCCTTCAACACCTTTCTCTTTGGCTCTTGAATAAAGTTTGAAACTTCATAACCCAGCAGTCAAGACCCTCTCTCATTCATTTCCCCCACTTCTACTTCTCCCTGACTGCTCAGACAAACTGTGGTAAAGACTCCTTTTGATTTCTTACTTTTTTGTCTCATTCACTCCAGTTTTGGGACTCTTCATAGAGTCATAGAATTAAAAAAGGGGAAATATATTGAGGTCCAGAGAATTTAAGTGACTAGATTATATCTGGGATGAAAGCTCTATCAATTTGCCCAAGTATTTTTTGTACTTGATATGTACTGGTATTGTGCCAAACCTTGAGGATATGATGATAAGTGAAATAGATGTGGTCCCTGCTCCTTTTAGTTTACAGGCTAGAGAGATAAGCATTAACCCTTAGGTATAATCAAACCAAGGAGCCCTAGTGGTGATTAAATGCTTGGCTGTTAACCAGAAGGTTGGTGGTTTGAACCCACCATAGCTCTGTGGGAGAAAAGACCTGGTAATCTGCTCCCATAAAGATTGTTGTTGTTAGGTGCCATTGAGTTGGTTCCGACTCATAGCGACCCTATGTACAACAGAATGAAACACTGCCTGGCCCTCCACCATCTTCACAGTTGTTGCTGTGTTTGAGCTCATTGTTGCAGCCACTGTGTTGATCCATCATCTTTTTTGATGACCTTGTACCTTGCCAAGCATGACGTCCTTCTCCAGGGACTGCTCCTTCCTAATCACATGTCCAAAGTATGTGAGGAAGTCGCGCCATCTTCGCTTCTAAGGAGCGTTCTGGTTGTACTTCTAAGACAGATTTGTTGGTTATTGTAGTAGTGCACAGTATAAAATTCAGTATTCTTTGCCAGCACCACAATTCAGTTGCATCAATTCTTCTTTGGTCTTCTTTATTCATTGTCTAGCTTTTGCATGCATATGAAGCGATTGAAAACATCCTGGCTTGGGTCAGGTGCACCTTTGTCCTCAAGGTGTGACATCTTTGCTGTTTAACACTTTAAAGAGGTCTTTTGCAGCAGATTTGCCCAGTGCAGTACATCGTTTGATTTCTTGACTGCTGCTTCCATGGGTTTTGATTGTGGATCCAAGTAAAATGAAATCCTTGACAAAAATATTATCTTCGTTTATCATGATGTTTCTTGCTGGTCCAGTTGCGAGGATTTTTGTTTTCTTTATGTTGAGGTGTAATCCATAATGAAGACTGTGGTCGTTGGTCTTCATCAGTAAGTGCTTCAAGTCTTCTTCACTTTCAGCAAGCACGGTCGTGTCACCTGCTTATCACAGGTTGTTAATGAATCTTCCTCCAGTGCTGATGCCATGTTCTTCTTCATATAGTCCAGCTTCTTGGATTATTTGCTCAGCATACAGTTGAATAAGTATGGTGAAAGGATACGACTCTGACACACACCTTTCCTGATTTTAAACCATGCAGTGAAGATTACAGCCTACAAAACACTCTGTCCTGTAGGGTCACCGTGAGTTAGTTGGAATCGACTCAACGGCACTCAACAACAACAACAACAGAATCAAACCATGTTATAATTATAAACTGGGGTGGGTCCTATCAAGAAAAGTTACTTTGGTACTTTGAGAGACTATAATGGCGAAAGGGAGTGAAGCTAATTTAGAGTGGCTTGTCAGGAAAGGGGAGTCACTGGGTGATGCAAATGGTTAACACAGTTGGCTGCTAACTGAAAGGTTGGAGGTTCAAGTCCACCCAGAGTGCCTCAGAAGAAAGACCTGGTGATCTACTTCCGTAAAATCAGCCATTGAAAACCTTATGGTGCACAGTTCTACTCTGACACAGATGGGGTTGCCGTGAGTTGGAATTAACTCTATGGCAACTGGTTTGTCAGGGGAAGGTCTTGTTGAGGAAGGCAAAGACTGAGATGGGCATTCTAGGCAGAGACAAAGGCCCCCAAGAAAAGAGCTTGGGGTATTGGAGGACCTGGTAGAAGGTCAGTGTCACCATAGCATGTTTTGATTAATGAGTGATATGAGGCTGTAGGGTTAGTCAGGGGCCAGATCATAAAGAGCCTTTTAGGTCATATTAAAGAATTTTGCATTTTATCTGAAGTGCAGTGGGAGAAAGTGGCAGTTGAAGGACTTTTGAATCAAAGAGTGATGCAATTCAATTTATATTTATAAAATAGCACTGTGATATATCCAGTATTCGTTTATATTCAAAATCCAGCCATTTCCTGTCATCTTCGCTACCCTATCCTGGTCTAAATCTTATGAGTTAACTGGTCTCTGCTTCCACACTTGCTGCCCTACAGCCTATTCTCAGTAAAGCTGCCAGTGTTCCTTAAAATGTTAGCCAGATGATGGCTCTCCTCTGCTCCAAATCCTCTATTGGTTTCCCATCTCATGCAGGGTAAAAGTCAGAGGCATGCTATGCTGTTCCCTCTGCCTGGAATGCTTTTCCCCCCAGATATCCGTGTAGCTTGCTTCCTAACCTCCTTCAGGTCTTTATACAATTAGTGAGTCTATCCCTGGCTACTGTATTTAACACCAACAGCACCCCTGCCTATCCTTTCCTACTTTTCTTTTTCTCCAAAGCACTTAGTGTCCTCTGACATGGCATATTTTATACTAGAATATAAGTTTTCTCAGGTGTGGGATTTTCTTAGGGAGTTTGATGCACTGTAGTATTCTCAGTGCATAGAGTGCCTGGGGAGCCCTGGTGGTGCAGTGGTTAAGAGCTCAGCTGCTAACCAAAAGGTCAGCAATTCTAATCCACCAGCAGCTCCTTGAAAAAACCCTATGGGGGTAGTTGTCCTCTGTCCTGTAGGGTCACTATGAGGCAGAATCGACTCGATGACAGTGAGTTTGGTTTTTGTTTTTTAGAGTGCCTGGCATATAGCAGGCATTCAGTAAATATTCCTTGAATGAATGAATGGAGATGGCATGGAGGAGTCTAGTGTGCAGCTGAGAGAACAGTTAAAAGGTTCTTATTATAGATGAGAGATGATGGTATCTAGGTTTGAATTCACTAGAGAAACAGAACCAATGAGATATATGTATATATATATATGATTTATGTCAAAGGATTGGCTCGTGTGATTGTAGGGGCTGATAAGTCCAAAATCTGTCGGTCAGGTGACAGGCTGGAGACACCTGCTGGCTTATGGAATTGTGAGGGGCTGGCAAGTCCAAAATCCGTAAGTCAGGCAGCTAGCTGGAGACTTCAGGTTTGTGTCCCAAGATTTGTAGGTCAGGTCATGGAAGGAGTGCAGAGTAGAGAGAGAGTGATTTCTGCAAAATATTTATAGTCTCTGCAGGCAGACCACACCCTAAGGAACTTCCCTTCCAATTGATCGGTCCAGTTGTGAGGATTTTTGTTTTTATGTTGAGGTATCATCCATACTGAAGGCTGTGGTCTTTGATCTTCATCAGTAAGTGCTTCAAGTCCTCTTCACTTTGAGCAAGCAAGATTGTGTCATCTCCATATTGCAGACTGTTAGTGAATCTTCCTCATTAACATTGATTAATATGATTGATTACATTATAGAATGTGATTACATTACCTTGCATTAGATTTCATTATGGAACAGCAACCAGTATATTGTTTGACCCAACAACTGGAAACTATACCCCAGCCAAGTTGACACATAAAATTAGCTGTCACAGATGGTGACTGAGATGAACGTTGTGGAAGATGTAGGGAAGTGATGGATTCAGGATATGTTTTGGGGATAAAATAAGCAGGATAGTTGATAATAATAACACAACTCAAGTTTTTCCTTCAAGTTTAGTCTTCTTTTCCATTAAACTACCATGAAATGTCATCGATAGTAATACAAATTAGTAATTAAACTACAGTAATCGTTTTAGTCTGTGTCTGCTGCCTGCTGCTGTATTCAGTGATGGCTGCAGAGTATGGTGAATAGTAATAAGAATTTGATAAATATTTAAAGTGTTTAAAATATCTGTACACTTTTTAAGTCTAGCTTGTGAGACAGGGCATGCAGTACTGAAATGTCTTGATAGTTCATTTAATTACCCTAGTGTAGTAGTTCTCAAAGGAGCCCCGGTGGCACAGTGGTTAAGCGCTCGACTGCTACCCGAAAGATCAGCAGTTAAACCTACCAGCTGCTCCCTGGGGGAAAGATGTGGCAGCCTGCTTCAGTGAAGATTACAGCCTTGGAAACCCTATGGGGCAGTTCTACTCTTTTCTGGAGGGTTGCTATGAGTTGGAATTGACTTGACAGCAATGTGTTTTGGTTTAGAGTTCTCAACTGGGCATGATTTTGCCCCCAGGAGACATTTGTCAGTCTAGAGACATTTTTGATTGTCAAAATTTGGGGGGTGCCGCTAATGGCATCTGGTGGTTAGAGGACAGGGATGCTACTAAACATCCTACAAGGCACAGGTCAGCTCTCCCCAACTCCCCGCAGATACCGTATTTTCGTGCAAATAATGTGTACCTTCTAAGTTTGTTTGCCATCTGCTCCCCCCTCCCCGTGTTTTCATAAGCACCACTATGCCAGTTTTACATGTTGCTGTAAAAAATTCGCATGATATGCTTACAAAAATACCTCGCAGGGGAAGGGAACAGTTGGCAAACAAACTTAGAAGGCATGTTATTTGCATAAAAATACGGTAAATAATTATCTGCTCCAGAATGTCAATACCTGGTCAATAGGGTTGAGAAACTCTGCCTTAGAGATTAAAACTCAGGCTTTACCTTTATGTTGACGGCTAACTTACAGTTATGGTGTTAGAGCCACAGGTTTGTACACTTATACAATTTTTTATGTACACAAGGTGTGATTAGGATGGCTGCACTGACTTTTAAACAAACATGCTGTAACTGACACACATTGTGCACGCACCCATCATTCCACTTGAAGATCATTCTTTCTCAGAATAAACCTGACTAGCCAACCACTTGCCGTGGAGTCAGTTCAGACTCATGGCATCCCCGTGTGTGCCAGAGTAGAACCGTGCTCCATAGGGTTCTTAATGGCTGATTTTTCAGAAGTAGATCTCCAGGCCTTTCTTCTGAGGTGCTTCTCGGTGGACTTGAACTTCCCTTTTGCACTACCCAGGGACTCCATACTTTCAAAACAATCCCCTTGAAAAGGTTATGCATTTGTTTCTATGATCATCTTTTAACAGTTGCCTTCAAGACTTGCAGCAAGTCCTCTGAATGTCCTTATTGATACCACATTTTCTCCTGAGGGTGATTTTGGAACTGTCCACTGTTTCCTGAATACATTGTGATGAGTAATGAGGTTGGGTAGTGATTCTGTTTTAAAACGAAATTGAGATATGACTATATAAAGTAACGATTGGCTCTAAAGATAGTGTGAAATAGGTTCATTAGTAAATATTGGGGATAAATGTATTATATTCTCAACTTGAAGGTAAGTATTTATGTATGTGTACAAGATCTAGAATGATTTAAAGCAAAACCACTGTTTGTCAGAATGTCAGATATTAAAAAAATTGGTGCTATCAGGGATCAGGAGAAACTGTCACTCTCACTTCATTTTGGGAAGGTAACTTGGCACAGCTTTTTGGAAGGCAGTTTGGTAATACTAAATTTTAAAATGTTTGTATGCTTTCACCTAGCAATTCTGCCCTTAGGCATTTATTTAGAGAAACATTTGCACTGGTGAGAAAAGATACATACACATGCACACACACAGTGCTGTTCTTTAAAGCTTGTGAAGTAGAAAAAAATAGGAACAATCCAAATATCTGCCAACAACTTGGTCATAAATCATTAGTACATCCTTATGGTGGAATACTATATGCCACCTAAAAAAATTTTTTCTTTTTTGAGGTGCATAGTATGTGTACTGACATGAAAGGAGATATAATAAATATTAAACGGGAAAAAAAGGTGGTTGTAAAAAGAAAAAAAACAAAAGCTAGTATGTACAACATGAGGCCATTTTTATAAAATTATATATGTAAGTTATGCATAGAAGAAAAACCTGGAGGAATAAATACTAAACCTGGAAGTAGCTTTTCATGTTATCAGTCATGTTTTTTCATTTTATAAAGAATGTATGTTTTATAATCAGGACAAAAAACTGTAAAGATATTTTAAAATCATGAGACAGTCATCTTACTTTATAGCCAGATATTTTATTGTTTTGAAGCAACCTTTTGTATTAGTATATATAATACAGCTAAGGATCTTTCAGCAGCTCTGTTTATATTCCTGAATGTCTAAATTGGCCAGAAATTCCTAGTTCTTTGTTCTCTGTCTGAAGTTATTCACTACTTTTGAAAAATTTTAAACTCCTGACTTCAAACTGAAAGCATCTAAGGTTAGCTGTGATTTTTTTTTTTTTTTTTTTTTTTTTTTAAATCTTACTTGAAATATGTTGTAGAATGCTCATCTGTATTTATCCTGCAGATGGCGCTGGTGGTTTTGTAGTATTTCTAGATAATATCTATCACTCAAGTAAAATTGCCATAAACTGAGAATCATTAAATTACTGGTCCTGTTGTAGAATACTGTCTTTCATGTGGCTGTTGAAAATTAGATATTTTCTTACTATTATTTCAATAAATACAGTATAGCAGAAAAGAAAATCTGTAACAAGTTCATAGGACATAATTCATTTGTTCCTTATTTATCAACTTTATTACTCATTATAATCTCTGGGAAAATTAAGTTTATTTCAACACTGAATGATAACTTTCTAACTCCTTTAAAACCCTAAAACTTCATTAAAACTGGCAGTAGAAACTAATTTTTCAACATTAATTCTCTTTGAAGTCCTTCCCTTTCCCTTTTCTTTGTGTGTCTGACTCCCACTCTCTTCTCCCATTCTTTTTCCCAGTCTGTCAAGTTCAAGAGCAGCTCAGATGCCATGAATTAAGTGAAGCACAAAGGGGGGAAAGGAGACGCTTTCAAAGAACAAAGGCCTCCCGTTAGGCTGCCATGTTCTTTTTTGACCAAAAGTGCACCCTACGTGGTTTCTATTGTTGCCCACATGCCCTGCACATAAGGTAAATACAGTGGACCCTCATTACCTCACGTTTTCCTGCTCTTCCTCCTATACCACACACAAATAGTGAAGCTTTAGACCTTTGATGTCTGTAGGCATTCTTATACAGTTGCTTTATCTCCTTTTAAAGAACTGCAGGGGTAGGAATTTAAGTGGAGAGCAATGCCCACCAAGTAAAATCCTACAGGAGTGAAAATCACCTGTTACAGAAGCTGCAACCCCAGCATCCAGGGCAGGTGGAAGGAACCAGAGATTTTGCTGCTATTGTTCTTCTCCTCTGTGTCTCTTAATACCCTGCATACATTTTTAGAATAATATTTTACTGTGTTTTTGGTGAGAGTTTACACAGCAAATACCCATTTAACAGTTTTACACAAATTGTTCAGTGATGTGGATTACGTTTTTCACAGTGTGTCAACATTCGTATTAATTCTGTTCTGGTTGTCACATGAGTTCTTTCTTTCTTTTTTTTTTTCCTCCTGTCTAAATTTTACTTATTTTGTTGTTTTTAAGAATATACACAGCAAAACATACACCAGTTCAGCAGTTTTTACATGTACAATTTAGTAACGTTGATTATATTCTTCAAGTTGTGCAGCCATTCTCACCCTCTTCTGAGTTGTTCCTTGTTCATTAACATAAACTTACTGCCCCGTAAGCTTCCTGTCTAATTTTTTGAGTTGCGGTTGTCAATTTGATCCCATAAACATAGTTCTGAAAAGAGCATAATGCTCAAGGCAGACCTTTTTTACTAGTTAAGCTAAACTATTGTTTGGTTTTAAGAAGACTTCAGGAGATATTTTTGGTTTAAGGTTTAAAGATTATCTTAGGGCAGTAGTTTCAGGGGTTCATCTACCCTCCATGTCTTCAGAAAGTCTAGGGTCCATGAGAAGTTTAAATTCTGTTCTGTATTTCCCCCCTTTTGATCAGAATTCTTGTATGGAATCTTTGATCAAAATGTTCAGTAATAGTAGCTGGGCACCATCCAGTTTTTCTGGTCTTGTGGCCAAGGAGGCAGTTGTTCATAGAGGCACTTAGTCACATATTCCATATCTTCCTCCTGTTCCTGACTCTCCTTCTTCCTCTTTTGCTCCAGGTAAATAGAGACCAATTGTTGTGCCTTGAATGGCCACTTGGAAGCTTTTAGGACCTCAGGCACTGTGCAACGAAGTAGGAGGTAGAACAGAAGTACATAACGTTGATCTTTGAGAGGATCCCTGATGGCGTAGTAGTTAAGAGCTCAGCTGCTAACCAAAAGCTTGGCAGTTCAAATCCACCAGCTGCTCCTTGGAAACCCTATGGGGGGCAGTTCTGCTCTCGTCTATGAGTCGGAATCGACTTGATGGCAGTGAGTTTAATCTTTGAGAAAGGAGCCCTGGTGGTGCAAAGGTTAAGCGTGCCGATGCTCAACGAAAGGTTGATGGTTCTAACCCAGCCAGTAGCTCCATGGGAGAAAGACCTGGCAATCTGCTTCTGTAAAGATTGTTGTTGTTGTGTACCATCAAGTTGATTCTGACTCATAGTGACCGTATAGGACAGAGTAGAACTGCCCCCATAGGATTTCCTAGGCTGTAATCTTTATGGGAGTGTATAGCTAAATTTTTTCTCTTGCAGAGCAGCTGGTGGATTTGAACCACCGCCCTTCCGGTTAGCAGCTGAGCACTTTAACCATTGGACCACCAGAAAAACTTATGATGCGGTTTTACTCTGTCACATGGGGGCCTCTGTGAGCCAGTGTTGACTTGATGGCATCCAACAACAACATTTGAGAAAAACATTATCATGTTAGCAAGTCTGTTGTTAATAGTCAAAGACCTCGTTAGTTCATTGCAAAGATGAAATATCTGATGACTGCAGGTTTAGACTGGTTCTATTTACTTATTTTTTTTCAAAGAAATCAGATAGCCGGTGAGTTGTTTGGAGTTGTATTTGGGGAGTGGCTAAAGAAATAGAAGAGGGAGAGTTATGAGAAGGGGAGAAGGAATGATATTCCTTTTCTTAGTATTGTTTTTAATAGAGTGAAGAGCATGATTTGAACTTCTGACAGTGTATGTTGTCTTTATTTGATGTTAAACTAATGGTGGGCAATTTGTGACTTAACCTTTAGTGACCATCTTGAACTCTTCTTGAGTTTGTGGACCTGCCTTTTTAGAGATTGTCTTAGTTATCTGGTGCTGCTATAACAAATACCTCAAGTGGATGGCTTTAACAAACAGATTTATTTATTTATTCTCTCACAGTCTAGGAGGGTAGAAGTCGAAATTCAGGGCACCAGCTCCAGGGGAAGGCATTCTCTCTTTCTGTTGGCTCTGGGGGAATGTCTTTGTCATTAATCTTCCCCCAGGTATAGGACTTTCTCAGCACAGGAACTCATGGTCCAAAGGATGTGCTCCGCTCCCTGCACTTCTTTATTGGTGGCATGAGGTCCCTCTCCTCTCTGCTGACTTCTCTCTTTTATATCTCGAAAGAGATTGACTCAAGATACAACCTAATCCTGTAGATTAAGTCCTTCCTCATTAACGTAACTGCCTCTAATCCTGACTCATTAACATCATAGAGGTTAGGATTTATAACACATAGGATAATTACATCAGATCACAAAATGGTGAGAATCATGGCCTAACCAGGTCGACACACATTTTTGGGGGATACAATTCAGTCCATAACAGGGTTATAGAGGTGATTCAGTGAGGTGAAAAGAACATTAAAAGAATTAAATAAGTAATTCCTTTTTAGAACCAGTAGTAACATTTTATTTAAAAATTCACTAGGAGGTATTTAGTGTTTCTGCTTTTTTTCCCACATGGTATTCAAATAAAAATACATAGCACATTCAGCCTTGTTTTTGGTCCTAAGGGTTTCCTTTAACATTAAAACTTGGCTAGTTTACTTGAAGTAAAAAAAAAAAAAAAAAAAAGATGTGTTAACTGCTTGAGGTCATGTTGTTTTGACCTTTAATGGACCCTGGATATTGCTTTTCAGGAACCACATCCCTTGGTTTCTTGTTCTAGGGTACTGTAGTCTGCAAGAATCATTTGGTTTAGACACTTGGCAGCAGCATGAAGTCAGAGAGCTTCTTGCTTTGTATTGTGTAGGAAATTACCATTTCTGTTTCCTGTGCAGGATGCTGTAAAGATGTAGCCAGGGAGTGTGGGGGTGGGGGAGGGGAGAGAGGGAGAGAGAGAAAGAGGGAGGGAGAAGGGGAGGGAGGGGGGAGGAGGGAGAGAGGGAGAGAGACTTGAAGGTTTTTTTTTTTTTTTTTTTTAAATATTTTATTGTGTTTTTTGGTGAAAGTTGACACAGGAAATTAGATTCTAATTTAACATTTTCTATTGTTCAGTGGCATTGGTTACATTCTTCACAGTATATCAGCATTCTTATTATTTCCATTTTGGTTGTTCTGTTTCCATTAATCTAGCCTCCCTGTCTCCCCTAGCCTTCTCATCTTTGGTCTAGGGTGAATGTTAACCATTTGGTTTCATCTAGATGATTATTTTGAGGAGCACAGTACTCACGGGTAACATTATTTATTTTATAGGCCAAGAGGTCATATGGCTGAAAGGTGACCTTGGGGAGTGATTTGAGTTCCAAGTTTAAAGAATATGTCAGGGTGATAGTCTTGGGGGTTCATCTGAGACTCGAAGTTTTAATCCTTTCTTGCTTTTGCCTCTGGTCATACATTGGATTGTTTTCCTGCTTTTTTTTCTGGTAGGGTGGCATCTGTCTTCAGGAGAAATCACTTCACAGTCAAACACAGATTGCTGAACTGTGGCATTTTTGTTGTTACTGTTAATGCTGCATTCACTTTACAGTTTTAATATAGGTGCAGTTAAACACTTGTTATTTATGAATGGGGAGAGATGGATTGAAATCTCATTCTTTATTGAATGCCCATCACCTTTCTGCCTCCACTACATGGCTTTGCACTAACTCCAGAATGTTCTTTGTGTTAACCTGAAAGAGCCCTGCACCACACAGTACACATTTACATAGTTCCCACACATAGGGTCACTTTTATGAAAGAAATGATTGCTTTTTTTTTTTTTTTATAGTTTATTTTTGTTGTTGTTGAGATACACACAGCAGAACATAGACCAGTTCAACAATTTCTTCATGTACAATTCAATGACATTGATGACATTCTTCAAGTTGTGCAACAATAAATGATTTCTTGACACTTTTAAGGTTTTTGATTATACTTTTCCAAGTTTTTATTGATTTTAATATATTTCAAACATTATATTATGATAAGTTGAGTTTATGTTTGTATTGTTTTAATTATTAAAATAATTTATCATTGTAGGATACTGTGGCTTTAAATTTAAAGATATATAACAGTTTTTAAAACCTTGTTGTCATACTAATAACTATTATCAGCATCATTATTATATTATTTAATAAAAAGAATATCTGACTGGGAAAGTAGAGAGAAAAGCAGTTTAGAGCAATGGACCAGCTCCTTTCCTGAGTTTTCTTAGAAGCCATTTGAACAGTTACTGGAGAGGTTTTAAACTCTAAGCTCATTCATGACCAAAACCTGCCTCTTCAGCAAAGCAGCCTGAGACCTCACAGGGATCTCATTGTATAGAGTTAGACTTAAATGATGGCTGAAAGAGAAGGGGAATAATAAGATTGGTCAACCTATATTCATTAAAAAGATTGAACGTGAAAAGATTTGGAGCTTTACAGTAGTTCAAGGAAATTAGATTTATAAAAGATTGAGATGGGTAGCATTTTTTCTGACATGAGTAGATTTTGATTTAAAATCATTCAAGGGACAGGCAAGCTGTGCCCTGGGGAGAAAGTCAGTAAGGAGAGATGGAACCTGATGAATTGTGGGCTTCAGAAAGTTTCTGTGGAAGACTTGGATGGAGAATATAAATTAATGAAATTTCAAGAAAGAAATATTGTTATAAATATTTATAATTTTTTATTTCCACAAACAATGATGAAAATAACTCAGGGGTGGTGAACAGCGGCCCTCAGGCCAAGTCCAGCATACTTCTGCTTTTGTATGATCCGTGAGCTAAGAATGAATGACTTTTTACATTTTTAAATGGTAGGAAAAAATTGAAAGAAGCATAATATTTCGTGACATGTGAAAATTATATGAAATCCAAATTTTGGAATCCATAAATAAAGTATATTAGAACACAGCTACACCCATTTGTTGCTTACTGTTGTCTGTGGCTGGTCTTGTGCTGCATGGAGTCCTTGTGACAGAGACCGGATGGCCCACAAAGACTAAAATGTTTACTGTCTGGCCCTTCACAGACAGTTTGCTGCCCCTGAAAGAAAGGGGCATACTGCCCCTGCAGTATGTTATAGTGAAGTGTAGAGAGTTTTGTCTAAGACTATGAGTTTGTCTTACATTCTTACGTATTTTTAAAAAATTGTTTTTTTTTAATATAGTATTTTTTTGCAGCAGTTTTAGATATATACAGAAAAATTGCAGAGAAAGTATAGAGAGTTCTTATAAACCCTCTCTTTCCTCTGCAGTTTCTCCTATTATTAACATTTTACATTAGTGTAATACATTTGTTAAAATTGATCAGTCAGTATTGATGCATTATTATTAATTAAAGTTCATAATTTGCATTAGAGCTCACACTTTGTGTTGTATAGTTCAATGGGTTTTGACAAATGCATAAGGTCGTGTATTCACCATTATAGTATCCTGCAGAATGCTTTCACTGACCTTAAAATGTCTTGTGCTATACGTCTTCTTCCCTCTTCCCCCTCCCCCAAGCTCTTAGCAACCACTAATCTTTTTACTGTTTGTATAGTTTTATCTTAGGAACCCCGGTGGCACAACGGTTAAGTGTTCAACTGCTAATGCAGAGGTTGGTGGTTCGAACCCACCCAGAGACTCTGGGAGAAAGGCCTGGCAATCTGCTTCCATAACAGTTACAGCCAAAAACCCTCTTTGGGGCGGTTCTACTCTGTCACATATGATCTCTGTGAGTTGAAATTGACTTGACAGTACTTAAAAACAACAGTAGTTTTGCCTTATCATGAATGCCATATAGTTGGAATCATACAGGATGTAGCTTTTTCAGACTGACTTCCTTCACTTAGCAATATTCCTTTAAGTTTCTTCCATGTATTTTTGTAGCTTGATAGCTTGTTACTTTTTATCCCTAAATAATACTCTATGGTGTGGATGTACTACAGTTTGTTTATCCATTTATCTATTGAAGGGCATCTTGGTTGCTTCTAATTTTTGGTAATTATGAATAAAACTGCTGTAAACATTCGTGCGCACGTTTATGTGTGTACGTAAGTTGTCAGTTCATTTGGGTAAATACCTAGGTGTGCAATTGCAGGATCAATTGTTAAGCCTATATTTAGTTTGTAAGAAACTGCCAGACTGTCTTCGTTTTGTATTCACATCAGCAGTGAGTGAGAGTTCCCATTGCTCCACATCCTCACCAACATTTGATGTTGTCAGTGTCGAATTGACTCGACGGCAACGGGTTTGGGTTTTTTTGTTTTTGTTTTTGGTAATAGATGTGTAGTAGTATATCTCATTTTAATTTGGAATTCCCTAATAACATATGATGTTGAGCAGCTTTTCATCTGCTTATTTGCCATCTGTGTATCTTCTTTGATGAGGTGATCTTTTGCCCATTTTGTAATTGGGTTGTGTGTTTTCTTATTGTTTAGTTTTAAGAGTTCTTTGTTGTATCTTGGATATAAGTCTTTTGTCGAATATGTGTTTTACAGATCTTTTCTCCCAGTTTGTGGCTTGTCTTCTCATTCTTTTAATATGTTCTTATATTTGCTCATCAGAAATAAATCCTTTTTGTAATGAGTTGTTTTGTTAATTCTGCAAAATACCAAAAGAGTAAATATTCCTTTTTCCCCCCCCTTTAATAACATTCCTTTTTTGGGATATTCTTAATCTGACTCCTTAGGTTTATTCCCTACTCACCAGAATTATGAAAAAACAATCTATAGTCAGAGTTCTATCTAGCTTCATGTTCTAAATTCACTGAGAATATTGTTGCTTTCTCCTTTTTAGAGCATGGGAGCTTACATTGCTTGAACATCAGAAGAGCTGTTGTTTGGAAAAGTTTGAGAACTTAAATTTACACAGGCAAATAGTGCAACATTTGAGCCAAGTATATTGAAATAGTTAATTTTCTGGAAAGCATTATGCTTTCCAAAATTTGTAAATCAGCCATTTCTATTTTAAGGTGCATTAAGAGGATCACGTTCTAGACTTGGTCCTTAAAACACTGATTTTTCTTTCCCTTGGCCTCAGGGCTAGTAGCGTCTGTCCTTCCAGTATCATACCCAATGGAAGTGTGGCACTTTTTGGGAAAGTAATGGGCACTCTGATTGACTTGTGTATGAAAAGCTAGGAGGATCCAAGTTAAGATGTATTGATTTGCCTGGGTGGAGGGAGTAGTGTAGGGGCAACAGTTTGAATTTGTAGTCAGTGTTTCCTGATTCTTCTTTCTTTCCTCCCTGCTATCAGCTTTACATGCTTAGGGTAATAATATTAGCGACTTAGAAATGTCATAGTGAAACAAATTACCGGATTTGACAAAGGTATAAAAGTCAGAGTAAAAATAAGTGTTTTAGTTTTCTTGCCCTCCTTCCCTTCCTAAATAATTAAGCCTGAACTGTTGCCGGTAACTCTGGGTTCTGCTCAGCGTGACTCTTTCAGGGCCAAAAAGACAGAGACCAAGTTGGGGAGAACGAAAGGCAACTTTATTGGCTGGCCAGTCAGGGAGGCAGTCCGAACTATGTGCCATCCAAGACTGTCTCGCAGGCAGCTTGTTGAGGCTGGTTTATATAGGCAGAATCAGTTTCAAAATACAAAATGGTGTGCACACAGACGTGGAGTGTTTTAGAAGGAGTAAGCATTTTCTAAGGCCTGGGTTTGATAACCCACGAAGTAGGAAGTTAGCCATTTTTGTTCATTAGCATGTTAGCTCTCCACCCAGGGGCAGGGAATTTACCACGCATGAGTCAATTAATGAGCTAAAGGTTATCTGGAGTGCCAAGATGGGGGACAGGACCTGTTTTAGTTGCTTTTGGCCAGTCTGTGGCTGTTTCTCTTCAAGGGGGTTCTGAGGAGGAAAAGAAAGTACTCCAGGAAATGGGCTAGATGAGGGGCTGCCTTGAGGCAAAGAAAAAATGGTTCTATGGCTCTAGCCCTGCCTTAGAACCAGAGACACGTTGTTCATGAATAATCTCTAGGTAAAAAACAAAGGTAATAATTGTAGCTCAAACTCTTGATTTATTCTGAGCCAACACAGGCTGCAAACTAAAAATGATGTCTTTTTTTTTTTCCTTCCCAACTAAGTTTTCTTGTTTCTTATAATATCTGAGCAATGATAAGGTAGATACTTTCCTTTGCTTCATTGTGGCTCACATTGTGTTACTCTGTACAGGACTTTTTTGACGATTTTGTGTCAGTTATGTACACATCTCTTCCCTTAATTATTAGAGCTATAATCTCTAGAATGTAATATTTTGCTCTTAATCTCCTGCTTCTGTCTGCTGTTTTGTTTCCCTCTTCAGGTAAAGTTTAAGGTAAAGTTGTAATGTGTCTGGATACAGAATAAAACTATCAATTATCCATGTGGCTATAAAACCAATAACAACTCAGCTTGGCTTTTTAAGATAATTCCTTTCCTTTCTTCTCATTTTCTTCTAGGTCTTTGAGTATTACCTGGAATTTACCTTTTTTCAAGAGGCAATTTTGATTTTAAACAGGAAGTTACCTATTCCTATTATTGGCCTTTCTTTTAGATGAGTTTGCTACGTGTTTAGTGCTATATTCTACCCCAGACACCAAAAGTCTACCTACTACTTTGAGTTGTAACGTCATTAATATGATGCTAATTAGTAGGCAAATCCAATGGATAATGAGTCCCTGCAGACAACTATGTTAGCAAAAGTGTTGGAGAGTTAAAAAGTAATTTGATTCTCATATGTTTACAAGTTGAGTTGTCTATACAAACCATGAATTTTGGTAAAGTTATGCTTTCTTATAAATGTAGTTCCTACAAGAATTCTTGTCGCTTTTCATTAATGCCAAAGTCTCCATCCAAGCATCTTGGCAGTCCTCTGTTTTTTTTTCACAGTCCTTTCTTGTTTTCTATGTCTTTGGGAATGCACTCTTGGAACCTGCGGGTTTCAGCCTTGGGATTTGCAACTGATGAATTCCAGGCCAATCTTAGTCAAATGAGTGTAATGATTATTGACGGTGGAAGAACAATGATGAGGACTAATAATGTTTCCTTGCAGGAGACATTTTTGTAGCAGCTTATCTGAAAACTCTATGCTAGCCGTATGTGTACATCATTTTGCAGTAAGATTTACAGTGGGCATGAAATACCTTCACTCATTCTTTCTAAAGTTAGAAGGTGGGGCTAAATACTATTTCCAATTCAGCTGTTCAGTTTTTCCATTTGCACTTTTTAAGTGCTACTGTTTACTTGGGCCTAACCATGAAGACAGAGTTATAGAACTTTGACATTTGACAACCGCCTGGAAAAGTTCTGGAGGTGTAGGGCAAGAAATGACCATTTGCCGTCAAGTCACTTTTGACTCATGGCAACCTCATGTGTTTCAGAGCGCTCCATAGGCCTGTGACCATTAGGACAAAGATTGCCAGACCTTTCTTCCACCGTGCCTCTAGGTAGATTTGAATCTACAACCTTTTGGTTAGCGGCGGAGTGCTTAATCATTTGCACCATCCAGGGCAATAAATAAAGACATCTTAAAATACTATGCCTACTATCACTCTGTCCTTGTTGTTTTTGTTAGTTGCCGTCGAGTCGATTCTGACTCATGGTGACCTCATGTTACAGAGTAGAACTGCTTCATAGAGTTTTCTGGGCTGTAGTCTTAACAGAAGCAGATTGCCAGGCCTTTTCTTCCGTGGTGCTGCTGGGTGGGTTTCAACTGCCAACCTTTAGGTTAGCAGACAAGTGTAAACTGTTGCACCAGCTAGGGACCTAATAGCATTCTGTCCTAATAACGGTGAATTTTAAATTCTGTCTGTCATTTTCCTTCCCCCCACAAAAGGGTGGAATTGTTACCACCGAGGGCATGGAGGCCCTGCGGACTCAATGGGTCCTTGTCTTCCTCTTGTAAGAATGCATAGAGGAGACAGTTTCTGGGTTCAGCTCTAACAGGTTGGTTTTACTTGTGAGAAGTAAAAGGGGTCATTTGGGGGCTGACTCGCAAGGAGAAGCAAGGCTAGGGCTTATATGGGTTTGGTGGGGACAACAGAGCAATGAATATTCAGTGGGTTTCTTTGAAGGGGCGGGTACTCCTTGGAATGGTAGTGCACACTAATTAGGTTGCCCTGCGCATCTAGAATACAAGATGGAACCTGCTGATATTCAAGACGGAGTCCCCTCGACAGCTCTTGACATCACTTATTATGGGATATGGGATATGATGCAGGTGTACTGATCTTCTGTATTACTTTGCCCCCTTCAGTGGGCCAAAACAGCTGTCACACTTTGTTCTTCTGTGCATGCGGAGCCTGTAAGAAGGGGAAAGGGACTAGAACAACACTAAGGAAGAACTAGTAATTCACGGGTACTTCTAACCTTCTTTTATGTTGACAAGATGTTGTTCCTGTTTACCTTCTAGGTGGTAGTCTTCTAATTAAGCTCTTTTATTCCGCCAGCAAAGTTAACCCTATCTGTCTCAGGATGAGGAATGATTGGATAAATATCACATGACAAACTGAAATCCTAATAAAGGCTGATATCGTTCTGTGAAATACTATGTATGCCTCAAATATTTTCCTTTCTGGGTTTTTGTTGAGGAATACCTTGGTACCCTGAAGTGTTCAAAAGAAGCTATCTGTAGATAAATCCTATTTAAGAATTTATTTATTCTAAGATTTATTACAGAGTTGGTTTGGCCACATAAAACCCAGAAGTCAATGATGTAAGAGCAAAATACTTAATATACTAGAAGACTGTTCTTATGTAAGAAGAGTTCAATATTTTAGGAAACCCTTTCCTATTGGAACAATTGACATACTTTGTGAGAGAAATTATTCTTAAGCTGCATATAAGTAAAAGCAACTACATTTTACTCCTAACCCATCCCCACAACCAGTCTGAAGTATAAAATGTTAGAATTTCATCTGCTTATTTATCATCTGTGTATTTTCTTCCCTGGACAGAAGAACAGGAACAGGAAGCATAGAAAATATTCAGTAAAAAACTGAAGTATTTTCAGTTTCATGTAATACTCAAGAAAAGGAGGGAAAAGTAAAG
This sequence comes from Trichechus manatus latirostris, assembly GCF_000243295.1. NCBI lineage: Eukaryota > Metazoa > Chordata > Mammalia > Sirenia > Trichechidae > Trichechus > Trichechus manatus. The sequence goes on from NW_004444081.1 coordinate 7,153,260, forward strand.
GAGAAAAAACGGTAAAGTATGGAGAATAAAGAAATGAGTAGGTGGAACAAAAGACTGGGAGAGAAAGCTTCTAAAGAGCTATGATAGGGGAGAGAGTAAAAAGGTATAAAGGATGAACAGAAATAAGGAAGGGGAAACGAGAGGGGCTTAATAGACAAGTTGTTGTTAGCTGCTGTCATCGAGTCAGCTCCCAACTCATGGCAACCCCATGTGCAATGAAAGGAAATGCTACCCAGTCCTACGCCATCCCCATGATCAGTTCTGACCAGACTATTTTGATCCATAGAGTTTTTATTGGCCGATTTTTAGAAGTAGATCATCAGGCCTTTCTTTCAAGTTCAGGAGCTTTACTGAAACCTGTTCATCATCATAGCAACATGTAAGCGTTCACTGACAGATGGGTGGTGGCTGTGCCCCAAGTGCATTGGCCAAAAATGAAACCCGGATCTTCTGCATGGAAGGTGAGAATTCTTCCACTGAACCATTCACTGCCCTCATTAATAGATAAGTAGAATGTGCTTTTGTTCCATTGTACTGATGAGTGAGCCATGGAATAATTCACCGTTCTTTGAAATACTCTTGTTAAGATCAGCCGTGACTTCTGGGTCATGAAATCCAGCCAGCATTTTTTCAGACATCTTATTTGACTTCTTATCAGCATTTGGCACTGTTGACCACCGGTTCTTTCTTGAAACCATCTCTTCCTTGGAAGCTGTGAAATCACACTCTCTTGGTTTTTCTCCCACTTCTCTGGTAGCTCTTGCTTTGCCTCCTTCGTTGTTGTTAGGTGTTGGAACTCATGAAGACTCAGTCCCAGGCTCCCGTTTTCTTTTCCTTCTACAGCCTAGCAAATGTATCCATCCCCGTGGTCCCTGTGGCTTCAGTCACTATTTGCTGTTGCTACACACCCAGTAATCCTTTAGTGTTGTGCATTTCAGTGAATAGCATCACCTTATTCATTCCAGTTTTTCAAGCCAGAGACCTAGGAGTTGTTTTCAATACCCCTTCTCTCTCACTTCCCAAATCCTCACTACTACCAAGCCCTGTCTATTTTTACCTCCTTAATAACTCCCACATCTGCCCATTTTTCACACTCTGTTCTCTGCTGTTCATAATGTTTTCACTGGACAATTTTTTTTAGAAGTAGCTCACTAGGTCCTTCTTCCTAGTCTGTCTTAGTCTGGAAGTTCCGTTGAAACCTGTCTGCCGTGAGTGATCTCGCTGGTATTTGAAATACTGGTGACATAACTTCAAGCATTACAGCAACACACAAGCCACCACAGTATGACAAACTGACAGACAAGTAGTGGCTTGGTAAAATAGTCAGTGAAAAAGAGGAAGACCATCAACAATGGTTTGACATAGTGGCTGCAACAGTGGGCTCAAACATAGCATGACTGTGGGGATGGCACAGGACCGAGCAGTGTTCACTCCGTTGTACGTTGGTTCGCTATGAGTTGGAACCAACTTAAAGGCACCTAACAACAACAACAACAACATTCTCTGCTACCCTAGTCTAAGTAGTTACCTCTCCCTTGCAACACAGTAGTTGCCCCCACTAAAACAAACAGACAAACAAAAAAAGCAAACCCGTTGCCTTGGAGTCAGTTTCGACTCATGGTGACCCCATGTGTTATAGAACTATTCTATACTGGGTTTTTTGTTTTTTTTTGCTGTAATCTTTATGAAAGCATATTGCCAGCTCTTTCTATCACAGCACCGCTACCTCTTGCTGTTGAGTTGATTCTGACTCACAGCAACCCTATAGGACAGAGTAGAACTGCTCCAGAGGGTTTCCAAGGAGCAGCTGGTAGATTCAAACTGCTGACCTTTTGATTAGCATCTGAGCTCGTAACCGCTGTACCACCAGGGCTAGGTGGGTTCAAACTGAGTTAGTAGTAGAGCACAAACCATTTTGTGCCACCCAGGGACAAAGCAGTTGCCATCAAGCTGATTCTGACTCATAGTATTGCCATGTGTGCAGAGTAGGGCTGTACTCCATAGGGTTTTCAAGGCTGTGACCTTTCAGAATCAGATCACCAGGCATTTCTTCCAAGGTGCCTTTGGGTGGCTTTAGACCTCAACCTTTACATTAGTAATCGAGCACTTAACCATTTGTGCCACCCAGGAACTTGCTAATCCTCCTTTAATTTGTTCTCTGCACTGAAGCTAGGATGATCTTTTGAAAATACAACTCTGATCATGTCATTCTCCTGCTTAAAATTATTTCCCACTGCTCTTAAGGATAGGGACTAATATCCCCTATGCCTGCTTCTCCAGCCTCCCTTTTACCCTCCATGTCTGGACTTGAGCCACCTCGGCCTTATTTCAAATTCTTACAGATACCATGCTTTGACCCTCTATATCTCCTGTTGCCTAGTCACTTCCTATTTCAGTCTTTAGATCTCAACACAAGGACAGTTTTCTTAGAAAAACTGTTTCTTGATAAAGTGTCCATATGCGCTTGCTACTCTGCTAAGTGTTGTAGCAATAAATGCTTTAAGATTACATCCCATAAGAGGAGGGTGGCGTATTTAGTCTTAATTTGGGTCTGGTTTAGATGAAGTTCTGCAGTCCTCCAGAGATTCCATTAAAATGTATATAAAGTATTTGGGAGTGCTACTCTAGTAGCAAAATGTCTAAGACTGTGATTGTCTGAATTAGGAAAAGTGGCAAAAGAGCAATAGTGTGCAAGTATAAAATGATGTTTGGGGGAAAATCCAGTTTGTACTTGTAGGATGATGGTTTTCAAGCTATTACGAAGGAAGAGAATTTAAAAGTCGTTGTTTATTATTTGAAGATAACAGATTGATGTACTGTGGCCAAAAGACAGAGTCTGGATTTTAAGAGAAAGGTTATTGGAAACAAAAGAGAAAATGTTTTTCTGTTCTTGAACCAAAATGATTTCTATGTAAAATACTGTTCGTAGATTTGAACACTGTGCTTCAGTAAAGAAGGAAGGTCCAGAAAAGGGGTGGTTAAGGTCTTTGTTATGGATTGAATTGTGTTCTCCAAAAATGTCTGTCAGCTTGGCTAGGCCATAATTCCCAGTATTGTGCGATGGTCCATCATTTTGTCTTATGATGTGATTTTCCTGTGTGTTATAAATCCTACCTCTATGATGTTAATGAGGCAGGATTAGAGGCAGTTATATTAATGAGGGAGGACTCAGTTTACAAGATTAGGTTGCGTCTTAGTCTCTTTTGAGATATTAAAAAAAGAAAGTAGCAGAGAGACAGGGAGACCTCGTACCACCAAGAAAGCAGCACTGAGAGCCGAGCGTGTCCTTTGGACCCAGGGTTCCTGTGCAGAGAAGCTACTAGGCCAGGTGAAGACTGAGGACAAGGACCTTTCCCCAGAGCCAATGGAGAGAGAAAGCCTTCCCCTGGAGCTGGCACCCTGAATTTGGACTTTTAGCCTCCTAAACTATGAGAGAATAAATTTCTCTTTGTTAAAGCCATCCACTTGTTGTATTTCTGTTATAGCAGCACTAGATAACTAAGACATCCTGAAAGACAAAATAACAAACACTTTTATCTGTATTATTACAAGAATTTAGGATCTTTTAGGCATTCACTCAGCTGGTATTTTTTGAGGAACAGCTATTTTCTAGGCCCTGTTCTGTAATCCCACAAAATGTTCCTTGGTGTCTCTGTCAGGCAGGATGCTGGTCTATGCAAACCATATACCGCACTAGTTTGTTTTTCCTATGCTCTTATGGGAGAAACAAAAGAACAAGAAATATAAAACAAACAAGCAAAACCTTGAGATTGTATATGCTTTCAGGTCATAAAATCTTTAATAGGTGGAGTAGATGCAGAGTCATTTATCAGCATTTGGGAGGCAGGATAGTGTAGGGGTTAAGAGTGAGCTCTGGAGCCAAACTGCCTGGATTTGAGTCCTGGCTTCCCTACTTCTGTGTCTAGGTAGCCTCATCTGTAAATTAGGCTGTTTTGAGGATAATATATGTGAAGTACTTAGAATGATTATTGGACCATAGCACGGGCTCAATAAATGCTGGCTCTGGGGACCTCTGAGCTTATGGCTGGCATTCCTGAAGGGGTAATGGGAAATCCTGAATTTGTAACCAGCTGGTCAGAAGTGAGGGTATTTTGGGGGACCCCAAGCTTGTGGCTGAAGTCTGAAGTCTTGGTCAGACTGGCATCTGGAGGGAGGCTGTGCTTTTTAACCTGTGAGGTCTGACCTAGCTCCAGGTGTTAGGGTCAGAGGAAGAGGGCTTTTAGAATGCTGAGATATAATTATAGTGCTTGAGATTAAAAAAGGGGGAGAATTAAGGAGTTGTTTGAATAACAAAAGGTTGGACTACTGAATGTGAAGGTGCATTCACCAGATCAGGATTAGTTGAAGAGGAGGAAAGGGTTCAAGGGTGGAAAGGGAAGGACAGAAAAGAGGATGTTAAGCAAGTTTGGGTGTAGAACAGTGTTCTCAACCTAGGGCTGTTTGCTCCCACCAGGGGACATTTGGTGATGTCTGTAGACATTATTGATTGTCAAGAGGGATGTTACTGGCATCTACTGAGTAGAGGCCATGGATGCTGCTGAACATCCTATAGGATGCTGCTGAACATCCTATAATGCCCAGAACAGCCACCCACAGCAAAGAATTATCCAGTCTAAAATGTCAGTAGTGCTAATGTTAAGAAGCAGTGGCCTAGCACAAGATGTAATAGAGGCAACTGGATAATAGAGACCTGCATTTATAGTATTATTTCCACCACCCCTACTCCTCATCCCCATAAACAAATATAAATACAAATAGATCAATCTAGCTCAGCATGATGCACATGAAGGTCTCCTTAAGCCTACCACTTCCTGTATAACATTGTCTTTCACCACGCAATCTGGATTGTAAAATCCATCCTCAGTATAACCTCTGCACTATATGTCTGCTTTCTCCCATCCTAGAGAAAGAAAAAATGTAGTGAAGATTTTGCTTAGAACAGAGATTACTATAAAATTATTTACAATGATCTTTTCTTATAGTTATCTTTTTTTGTTGTAGTCTTGTCTCTTGCAGATGCTATTTTGTATAGCAGGCAAGGCGATTTATTAACAGAACAGTGAATAAAGATGATTTATGTTATGGTTGACTAAAGGAAAGTCTACACTTGAAGACATAGGGATCCTTTGGCATTCATCTGGAAGACAGTTTTGAAAAGAATTGTGATATGGTTAGAATGATGGGCAGAAGTGACAATTTAAAAGTGAAATGCAGGATTGCCTGGTGTGGAATCATTCTGGAGTGAGGTGATGTCTTGAGAAATAGTTTGTTCAGAAGATGATAGGGGCGAGTGGCCATCTAATATACAATTATTGATCTCCTCCTGTCGGGAGCAAAGGAGAGTAAAGGAAACCAAAGGCTCAAAAATAATTAGTCTATATGACTAATGGCCCACATGAACTACAGCCTCCTCTAGCCTGAGACTAGAAGAACTAGATGGTGCCCAGCTACCACTACTGACGTCTCTGATCAGGGACACAATAGAAGGTCCTGGTTAGAATGAGAGAAAAATGAAGAACAAAACTCAAATTCATAAAAAAGACCAGACTTCCTGGACTGATAAAGACTGGAGGAATCTCTGAGACTGTAGCCCTAAGATACCTTTTTAACCTAGAACTGAAGCCACTCCCAGAGGTCACCTTCCAGCCAAATAATAGATTGGCCTATAAAATAAATAATAACACCCGTGAGGAACGTGATCCTCAGAACAGTCAACTATATGAGACCAAAAGCAAAGATGAGAAGGCAAGGAGGGGCAGGAAAAAAAAAAAAGAGAACGATAAAGACCTTTCTTTATTCCGGTTCTGCAAATTCAGCTAGGCACATCAAACTAAACTTATCCAAACTCATTCTTTTCCCCTTCATGCCCCAGTTTCTCTTCTTGTGTTCACATCTTCCTGTGCAGCACCACCACTTACTCAGTGGCTCAAGCCAGAAGCTGGCAGTCATTTTGCTGAACTCCATTCAGCTGAGCATCTGATTAGTACTAAGGGTTCCTTCTTAATATTCATACCCGTTTGTTGTCCATTCTCATGGCTACAAGTTCTTACTCTTGCCTTGGATTTATGTAATGGCCCCCTCACTATTTTCAGACTTGCCCCCTCTAATCCGTATTCAGACTGCTACTCAAGTAAACTTTACCCCCCCCCCCAAAAAAAAAAAGAAAACAACTTTTTTATTTGTATCAACTCTGCTTAAAACCACATAGCTATAAGGACAAAATTTAAATTTTAAGTTAATTTCAGTTGAAGTGAAACTTAACATATGAGGAACTTGCTAATATGGTCCTTGCCTACCTTTCTAGCCTTATCTCCCACCACTTCCTCATCTCTTCTTTTCACTCTAATCATATCATGCCATTCACACTTCTTTCTCTTCCCATGTTCTACTTTTTCTATACCTTTCTCCCTCCCCCCTTTTTTTTCTTTATTTAACTTGTTTCAGTTTCTTAGGGAAGCCAATCCTGACTTTCTTGTCTGATTTAGATCTTGCACCTCTTCTCTGTCCCCTTAGCATCTTAGAAAAGGGATTAAAGGTAGGGCTTGCTCCAAAGGCAGATAAAATGTCAGCTCTACTTTTATGTGAATTAGGACTTCTGGGGCAATTTCCTAAATATCTGTGTCTCAGTCAATTTTCTCATATGTAAAATGGGAGTAATAATAGAACTTACCTTATAGAGTTGTTTTTGTGAGAGTAAATTAGTTAATATATGTCAGACACTTAGAATTGTTCCATTATTTGAAAATGTTCAAACATGTTAATACTTACTGAGCATTAACTTACTGTTCTCTTGTGCACACCTCATTCGTAGCATATATTATGTGGTATTGAATTGCTAATGTACTTGTTCCCTCCTCTGCTGCAGTGTGAGCTTTTTTGAGGGCAGGGGCTAAATCTTATTCAACATAATTTTATTCAAAAATATTTATTCTGCATCTACCAAGTCTCAGTTATTGAGCTGGCCTGAAGGCTAAGTCCAAGCTTTGGCCTGTTTTTGTAAGGTCCCTTGAGCAAAGAATGATTTTTACATTTGTTTAAAGGGTTGTTAAAAAAAAAAAAAGTGTGTGTGAGCATCTGTGTATGCCTCTGTCTTGGTATGTATGCCTTCTCCACCCCAACTAACTCTAAATATCCTTTCTGACACCAACTGTAAACACAATTCTTCTTCTTCTAACGGTTACCACCAGAGCTAGTTCAGATCTCACACATTAAAGGGCACAGTCCTCTAGAAGGGAGGTCTGCCCAAGACTTCAGACACCAGTTGTGAGCTCAGAGTTCCCAGGGCCCCCTCACTTGTGACCTGCTGGTTATGAATTCAGAATTTCCCACTACCCCCTCAGAATGCTGGCCATAAGGTCAGGGATCCCCAGAGCCACCCTTGCTTCTGACCTACTGGCTATAAACTAGGGGATTTCCATCACTTCTTAGAGTTCAGTAATTCAGTAAAATGACTCACAGAATGCAGGTAAGCTCTGTACTTATGATTTATTATCACAAAAAGGATACTAATGGAGAGACACATAAGGCAAGACCTGGGAGCATCCCCAGTGTGGTCCTTGTCCTGAAAAGGAATGTGCCACCCTCAGAGTCATTGATTGATGTCTTTCACCACCCAGGAAGCTCACCAAGCTTTAGTGTGCAGAGTTTTATTGGAGTCTCATTATGTAAGCATGATTGATCAGATCATTGCTCATGGGGCTGATCTCAACCTCCAGCTCCTCCCACTTCCCCCCAGTCCAGTTGATATCAACATGTGGTAGACCTTTCTGGCAGGGTCTGCTCCAACCAACATAAGTCACCTCATTAGCATAAATACTCTGATGTGGTCTGGAGTGCTTATTAATCACAAAGGCTGTAATCACTGGGGAAATTCCAAGGATTTAGAGATTACCTTCCAAGAACCAGGGACTAAAAGCAAATTTGTTGGTAAAATTAATTGTATACCCCACACTATTTAGCAGAGATATGGGCACACAAAACCTAAAATATTTACTATTTGGTCCTTTACAAAAAGCTTTTGTTGATTCCTGAGGTAGATGCTGTCCATAGGATGGTTGATATTCAGTGTATTCAATAAATGTTTGCTAGAATGAATGGATAGTTTGATAGATGGATAATTGAGAAGGGTAGGAAGATCAGAATTGTGGATAATTCTTATTTGAAGGAGCCCTGGTGTCACAGTGGTTAAGCACCTAGCTGCTAACTGAAAGGTCAGCAGTTCGAACCCACCAGTTGCTCTATGGGAGAAAAGACCAGGAGATCTGCTCCAGTAAAGTTTACAGCCTAGGAAACCCTATGGGGCAGTTCTACTCTGTCATATAGGGTGACTATGAATCGGAATTGACTTGATGGCACACAGCACACACATACACTGCTTATTTGTAAGACAGAATGACTGTAATATTTTGGAAATATGAAAGTCAGTGGGGAGTCAAAGATAATTGCCTTGTCATTTGGTAATGTGGGAGCTAGACTCTGCTCTTTGTGGGCAGAGACACTTTAGTGTTCTGTATCTTTCTCTCTGTTGTGTTTGAAAAATTGCACACGAGAATGCTGTTCAGATGCCCAGGTATCAGACCAGAGTTTGCTAGCTTCTGTAGTTCGTAAGGATGAACAGTTTCAAGTAGTCTTCCGTGTTTTCCACGAGGCATTCCTCAGTTCCCAGGCCAAGAACGTTATAAAGGAGAAGGAACTCCCCTCATTGCAGGTTAATAAACAGCAAGAACAGCCAAAGTGGTTAATTCTATTCCTTTTCCTTTCAGTAAACAAGTGGTAAGTACTCACTTTTGAGTTTAACTAGCTTTATATATTCTGCTTGTATAGATTTGTGGAAATAGAGAAGGCTGAATAATAGCAAGTTCAAACCAGATTCTTCAATATTTATTTTTGACTGCTCTTAGGGACTTCGGCCAAAGCAATTTGCCATCTATCCTATTTTGTATTTGTGGTGTTGGAACAGTTGCTCTTTTTTTATTTTTATTTTCTTAATGATTCAACTTTCTAATATGATTTAGATAGTATATATCTTAAAGCTGATGTCCAAATTGCAGTAAATGAAGTGGAGCCCTGGTGGTCCAGTGGTGAAGTGTTTGCCTGTTAACCAAAAGGTCGGCAGTTCGAATCCACCAACCGCTTCTTGGAAACCCTGTGGGGCAGTTCTTCTCTGTCCTGTAGGGTCCCTGTAAGTCGGAGTGGACTTGATGGCAACAGGTTTGGTTTTCTTTGTTTGTTTATTTTGGTGGTAAAGCACTTGCTGCTAACCGCAAGGTCAGCAGTTTGAACCCACCAGTGGCTCCATGGGAGATTATAGCCTAAAAAACCCTGTGGGACAGTTCTACTCTGTCCTGTAGGGTCCCTATAAGTTGGAATTGACTCCAGGGCACACACAGCAACATCAGTCTTAAAAAAAACATGTAACGAGTATTTAAGACAACTCTTTTATTTCACAGATGGGTTTGTTGTTTAAAATCGCAAAGGTACTTGGTAGTAAAAAGCCCAGGGCTCTGGCTTCCACTCTTTTGCTCTCCAGTAGACCACACTGCTGTCCTGGTTTTTATGTAGTGAGAGTTTGCCATCCTCAATTAAGTTGTGATGTATATCGTATTGTTATTTGATAGATCAGGACTTAAAATCCATTTCTAGTTTATTTCTCAATTATTTGAAAATATCCTACTATACTCACTTTGCCTGTCCCACTGTGAATAGTTTAAGAAAGCTTTTTTTAAAATAGATACTCTTTGGGATAATTAAAATTTGCTACATTTTAATATACGTAATCATTACCTCTCCATATTCAGATCTGGAGGCAAAAATGTAAACCTTATGAAGAAGATAGATTTGATGTCGGCATTAGGTTATATTTATCTCTGGGGATGGGGAGTAGAGGGGACGTTTAAAGAAAAATGGGAGTAACTTGATGCATTAGTCTTTAGTGTTAAGTTATAAAATCTTCCTCCAAGCAACCATAAACTCTGATAAATACAATGGTAGACTCTCTAATACTATTCTTAGCCTTCTGCTTTTAGAACCTTAGAATTGAGGTTTGTGACTTGATTCAGCCACTTGCATAGCATTTATGTTAGGCCAATCTACCTGAGTCTCCTTTTCCTCATCTGTAAAATAATGGAAGAATAACTGCTTCATAGGGTTTTGTTGAGATTAAATGGGATCACATTTAAGGCTGCCTAGCACAGCATCTGGTACGTGGAGAGTGTTCAATAAATGTTTACTGTATTAAACAACAACAGTGGTATGTGCTATAGGTATATCTTAAGGCTATTTTAATAAAAATTTTATGCAGTCACAGAACCTTAGAATTGGAGGGGATATTCAAGTTCAAATTCAAGCCGACTTCCCTCATAAGAATTTAATTTCTTCTCTGGTATCCTGGGCAGATGATCATTTCTCAGTTCTATTAAGTTTCTTCTTCAGGTAAGGCACTGTGGTAGGTTTTCAGGAAGCTTCAGAGTTGAATAAGGCACAGATAATTTCCTCAAGAAGGCTTTTCAAGGCAGGGTTCATTGAATAAATGGCACTGGAATGAGATCTGGAAGGATGGGTAGGATCTGAATATGTAGAGACATTTCTGACCACATGGGTGGAACGAAGAAGAGAAGATAACATGGTAAAATAGTGAATATTAATAATTCCATTTGGAGCTTAGGGAAGGTAAAGGAATAAGTGAAAGGAAGATAATGGCCAGATAGAGGTTCTTGGGTACATTGCTGCGGAGTTTGACTTCTTGGCACCCATCAAATGCAATGCAATGTAATGCAAAATTTTTAGCGGAGGATGATACAGTCAAATTCATTGAGTTTGTGAATAAATGTGCTAATTTAAAAATAGTTTTCCCTTAACATTAACTTGAAATATGCTCCCTTGTGGTAACTTCCATCTCTTTGTTCTGGTTCATTCTCTGCAGCCATACAGAGTAAATCCCTTTCTCAACCTTCACATCAAATCAGATACCATGTCCTTTCACTTTTACCTCTAAAACACACATAGAATCAATCTATCCCTGTTGCTGTTGTCTGAGTTCAAGCCACCATCATCTCTCTTCTGAATTCCTGTCACATGTGGCCCAGAATCAACCAGTAAGTTTCCATTCTTCCTGTCCTATTTAGAACATTCATCAAAACCTTTGATAGTCTTCATTGAGAGCAGAGTGCAAACCATGCCATGGCCCCTATCCTCGACCCCAAAACTACAGTGAAGCTAAAAGACGAAGTCGGCTAATTCTTATTTTCTTGTTGGAGCCCAAGCGAGAATCACTGAGGTAATAAGTCATTGTTTATGGACATATTACCTTGGGTTACTGAGCACTAGGGATATCTTAAAATCAGGTCAGAGGAATAGACAAGTAAACCACATTGACAAGGTGGAGTAAAAAATAAGAGCTATGAGGTATACACGATTGATTTAAAGCTTCTTTCTGAAGATTGGAAGAGTTTATTTTTTTATTTTTATTTTTTATATCTTATTGTACTTCAGGTAAAGGCTTACAGAACAAATAGTTTCTCATGAAACAGTAGTACACATGTTGTTTTATGACATTGGTTAACAACCTCACAACATATTAACCCTCTAAATTC
>NW_004444081.1:7165311-7168027 GCF_000243295.1 Trichechus manatus latirostris
CCTTCTCCAGCTCTGTCCAGAACCCTCTGTTGTGATCCTGATCAGAGCAGTCAGTGGTGGTAGCTGGGCACCATCTAGCTGTACTGGACTCAGTCCAGTGGAGGCCTTGGTAGCTGTGGACAGTTAGTCCTTTGGACTAATCTTTTCCTTGTATCCTGTTCTGGAAGAGTTTATTTTTAAACTTATTCTCAGATTTCTACAGTATAGTTGATTAGATAGACTGAAAAACCCTGCAAAACTTCTACAAATGCTTATAATATCCCTTTACATGTTTTCTATGTAAGCTTAAGGATGTGACAGATTTTCCCAGGGCCAGTGAAGAGGAAAGTGGATGGTAATGGAGCTAACACCGGGACTGCCTTAAGGATCTTTGCCCAAGCCACAGTCTAGGGTCTTGTGTTTTAATGGCTGTTCTGGATAGAAGGCGGAGCCCTGCCCTGATGGCGCAGTGATCTGCTGCTAACCAAAAGATCGGCAGTTCGAATCCATCAGTGGCTCCTTAGAAACCCTATGGGGCAGTTCTACTCTGTCCTATAGGGTCACTATGAGTCAGAATTGACTCGATGGCAATGGGGGTCTGGATAGAAGACAAGACTTTTCAGGGTGGGGAAGGGGAGCTGAGATCCCTGCATAAAGGTGAGACTCTTAATGATCTATGTTGTTTTGTGCCTTCAAGTCATTCCAACTCATGAAGACCCTGCAGGACAGAATAGAACTGCCCCATAGTGTTTCCAAAGGTTGTAATCTTTGTGGAAGCTGACTCCCACATTTTTCTCCTGCGGAGTGGCTGGGAGGTTTGAACTCGGGACCTTTTGGTTAGCAGACAAGCGCTTAACTATTGGGCCATCAGGGCTCTACCCCCGGCAAAAGGGTTGGCGAGGGAAAAAAAAAATCTACCCACTGGCAAAATGCAGTGATGAAAGCTTGTCTGTCTTAGCCTTAGCTCCAGGTAGAAGTCGTCCCTGAAAATTGGTAACCATAGCTCTTTTAAAATACAAATTTGAAGTTTGATTTTGTGCTATGTGTATGGCCCAGGAAACCCAGAGCCAAGAAATTAAAGTGAGCTGGGCTAGAAGTGCTTTAGGTGGGCCAGAGACAAGTGTATGTCCTTTCTGAAGGAATGTACTTTCAACCCAGGCTTCTGATTCCTCTGACTGAAGTTGCCAAATGTGAGTCCATAACTCAAAATTACAGAAACTGTGAAGAAAGAAGCCAAATCAGACAGTTGCTGCAGAAACAACCAACAACAGAAGTAGACCTCTCCCCTCAAGGATTATTGGAATTTTCAGATTTATTATTGAAAATAACTTAAAAAAATGTTTTAATAACAAACAAGGGGATTTAAAACATGAGCAAGTAGCAAACTGTAAAAATGACCAGGCAGATTTGGAAAAGAAACAATTTCTAGAAAGAAAGAAAAAAAAAAAGCACCATTAAAATTTAGAAACTCAGTGCAGAGGCTTAACAGTACATTAGAAAAGTTAAAAAAAAAAAAAAATTTTTTTATTGTACTTTAGGTGGAGGTTTACAGAACAAATAGTTTCTCATTAAACGGTACACATTGTTTTATGACGTTGGTTAACAACAGTTGTGCTGCTATTCTCACTATCCTTTTCCAAATTATTCCATCACCATTGTCTTCAACTCACTATCCCCTATGCTTCCCATCTAGACAAGTTTTGAAGAGTGGATTAATGATAGAGCTGAGGAGTTTTTTTAACCAAATCAGGTACTAGTAGTTAAAAATGAAAAATATGAAAGAGAATTTTAAAAGAGACGAAGAATAGGATGAGAAAATTTAAAATGAATCTAATTAGAATTCCAGAGAGAATAGAGATAGTTCTCAGCTATTATCAATTTAAATACATACTGGCTGGGAATTTTGTTTTAATTGTACTTTAGGTGAAGGTTTACAGAACAAATATTTTCTCATTAAACAGTCAGTGCACATATTGTTTTATGACATTGGTTAACAACCCCTTGACATGTCAACACGCTCCCTTCTCGGCCTTAGAAGACCCTTTTTTTTTTTTAAATTTGGTGAAAATATACGTAGCCAAAGATACACCATTTCGAAAATTTCTGCATGTACAATTCAGTTACGTCGATTACGTTCTTCCAGTTGTGTGGCTATTCTCACTTGAGATGAAGGTTTACAGAACAAAATAGTTTTTCTCATTAAATAGTTATTACACATATTGCCCTATGACAATGGTTAAGAACCCCACTGCATGTCAACACTGTCCTTACTCAACCTTGGGTTCCCTATCATCAGCTCTCCTGTCCCCTTCTGCCCTCTAGTCCTTGTCCCTGGACTGCTGTGCTTCCTTGGTCCCGCTTTGTCTTATGGGGCTGTCCAGTCCCCGGCTGAATGGTGAACCTCGGGAGTGACTTTACAACTGAGCTAAAAGGGTGTCCGGGGGCCATACTCTCGGGGTTCCTCCAGTCTCTGTCAGGCCAGTAAGTCTGGTCTTTTTTTGTGTGTGTTAGAATTTTGTCCCACATCCTTCTCCAGCTCTGTCCAGAACCCTCTGTTGTGATCCTGGTCAGAGCAGTCATTGGTGGTAGCCAGGCAACACGTAGCTGTACTGGACTTAGTCTCTTGGAGGCCTTGGTAGCTGTGGTCTGTTAGTCCTTTGGGCTAATCTTTTCCTTGTATCCTGTTCTCTTCATTCTCCCTTGCTCCCGAAGGGGTGAGACCAGTGGAGTATCTTAG
>NW_004444081.1:7173022-7174526 GCF_000243295.1 Trichechus manatus latirostris
AGACTTTTGTACATAAGAAATGCTTGCTTAACAAATGATTCATCAGTTTTCCTGAAATAGTATGGTTTCTAGTTCACCCATGGCAAACAAGGGAATTGATGTCTTATTTTAAAATTTTCAAAGGACGCTAGAATCTCAAGAGGACTCCTGACAAGATTAGTCTTATTTTGCAAAGTTAAGAGGCACAGTACCTAGGATGTGATTTGGAATGGCAGAATTTTTAAAAGACCTCAGATTTGTGTCTATTCCTGTAGTTCATAGTGTGCTGAGCAGATTTTAGTTTAGATATTAACTGACCCTACTTACTGTTTACTAAGATCTTAAATGTCTACCTTGGTTTACAGTTTGAATCTGGATTTCTAACCGAAGTGTTCTCAGATTTCACATCCATTGATTTGAGAACAGTTCAAAATTCATTATTTCTGAGAACCTATGTTAATATAGAGGAAACAGTATAAAAATAATAAATAAAAAGAACCTGATACTTTTTTTTAAAAAAGAACAAACTGGAAGCTAGCTGCTCTTCCCTTATGGCCCTGATTTAAAAAAGGAAAATATCTGCTAGATAGCTTTTTTTTTTTTTTTTTTTTTAAATTTGCTTTTTAAAAATTGTTAAATTTTGGATCTGCTATCAGGAGTACACTTCTAGTAGGATTTTGTTAGGAAGGCTACTTTTATAATATTTTTAATATATCTTCAACATCACTAGAGTACATACTCCTAAGTATCTTTTTTGGAAATAGTTTTTTCAAGGAGTTTTATTGTGGCCTAAGTCTAATATTAATATTCCTGATCTAGCTATTTATTTGCTTTCCAGGCACCATTCCTTCATTCAAGAAATATTTCTGACCACCTGGCAGCTTCCCCCACAGACTAGGGTTGCTGCAGGAAACATGACTAGTAAGGTGGCTTCTCTCAGGAGCTTACCTTCTAGTGGGGATAAACAGGAGCCAGACAAACAAGTTTTAAAAATTATGAGAAGTACATAAAGAAAATAAAATAGGGTGACATGGTAGTTATGTGGAAGGGGGGCTGTGTTTTAGATTGTGTGATCAGGGAAGGTTCTATGAGGAGGTGACATTTGGACAGAGACTAGAATAACAAGAAGCTACCTGGGCAGAAGCCCTAATCCTAGGCTGAAGGAACAGAAATTGCAAAGGCTGTAGGAGTATATGAACTTGGCATGTGTTCCTTTGATATTGTAAGTGCTGAGAGGGTAGGTTTAGTGTTACCTAACATTTTGTGGTAATTAATTTTGATTTTATGGTTGTGTAAAAACCATGACATATTGTTGTGACTTAAATTCCTGTTTTTCACTGAGTCAAGTATTCAGTGAGTTACCCTAATATTTACCATATTCCTTATTCAGCCTGTGGAATGCAAACACAATTCAAAACTTTTGGTCTGAGGTATTTGATTTATTTGCTGGTTCATGGTCTGTTCTCATTTGGACAGTTTTAATCAACCACACTATAATATAAAAACATTAAAATATTTGTTAATC
>NW_004444081.1:7177072-7186326 GCF_000243295.1 Trichechus manatus latirostris
GCAGAGTACAGTGCCCTATATATTAATCTCTCAGAAGTTTTTTGTTGAGTGAACTAATGAATGAGTATGTGAACATTTATAATAAAATTGTCTATGGAAAATAATTACCTATAATCTGTATACCTAAAAGATTGACATAACATTTGGTTGCTTTTTAAAAAGCCTCTTTATAAAATTGTTGGAAAATTCTATGCATTTCTGAAATGGAGGGATCAGTGTGGTTTAGTATGAAGAGCAGTAAGAATCAGATAATGGATCTGAATTTCCGCTGCGCAATTCACTCAGAGTATCCTTAAATAAATCACAGAAGTTTGCACATCATTTCCTTGTTGGTACAGTCAAGGGATTGGATTGATTGTTACTAACATTTCTTTCTGCTCTAAAGCTCTAGATTCTTATCCTTTACTGTTTCAAGAACCAGGAGAGATAAAGCTTGACTTTTATGTTAGATTTGATTCTAATCTAATGATGTAGTAAGTGGTGTTTAAGCTATTTTTGTTAAGTGATGAGTGAAAAAACAAAAACCTAGTAAAGGTTCAGTGATAGTATACACAAGCTAATTATATGTTATGATTACTTGTGCTGTTTTTATTTTTCTTAGTAACTGTTAAGGGTTGAACTGTGTCCCCCCAAAATATGTGTTGCAAATCCTAACCTCTGTGCCTGTGGTTATAATTCTATTTGGGAATGGATTGTCTTTGTTATGTTAATGAGGCAGGATTAGTGTAGGGTGGCCTTGAGTCAATCTCTTTCGAGATATAAAAGAGATTAAACAAACAGACTGAGAAGAGATTGGGGAAGAAAGATTCCAAGCCACATGAAAATTGTCCAGGAGCAGAAGCTCAGAAGACACAAGGACCTTCCTCTAGAGCCAACAGAGAGAGAAAGCCTTCCCCTAGAGCCTGCACCCTGAGTTTGGAGTTTTAGCCTCCTAAACTGAGAAAACAAATTTCTGTTTGTTAAAGTCAACCACTTGTGGTATTTCTGTTACAGCAGCACTAGGTAACTAAGTAAGAATTTGTTACCAAGAAGTGGGTAAGCTGCTCTAAAAAATACCTAAAATGTAGAAGTGTAACAGAATTCCTCGGGTTCTTGTCCTGTCCTATTAGCCTATCAAAATAAGACAGATGCCGACTGCAAGGGAAACAGAAAGTGGCAATTTATTGTGTGCGCAGACAATAGGCAACGTGGAGCCTATTGGCTGAAAGACCATGCAGTCCCGCCCAAGGGGATCAGGGACCTTTTCTGTCCTCAGGTCCCTGGGGCATAGGGATTGGCACCTGAAACCCTACACCTTGAGCCCTCCCATGCCCAAATTTGGAGATCCGGATGCTGAGTCATGCTGAGTCACTCTTCATAGGAAGTTTGTGTTCTGGGACTTCTCACTTTGCAGAGGGGCTCGGGTGGTGCTGTGTGCCAGAGAATATCTTCCCCTCTGGCAGTGCTCAGGTCTGGGGTCAGGTAAGGACAGGATTCTCCAGATCTGCGCGTACGCCAAGATCCTGGCCTGCGTGCCCAAAGATCTGGCGCCAAATACAAACCGAGGTTAGAGGCTACGGTTTGCAAGGGCAGTGGGCTTGGAGCAAACTGCCATTTAGCGACCTCCGGCTTGCAAGGACAGCGAATGAAGGGGTAGGGAACCGCAGCAGAATGGGGTTTCAGAAGTGGTTTTGGAATTGGGTAGTGGGTACAGACTGGAAGAGTTTTAAGGTACTTAATAGTAAAAGCCTACATTGCCTTGAAGAGACTGTTGATAGAATCATGGACGTCAAAGGCAATTCTGGTGAGGCTCAGAACGAAGTGAGGAGAGCTATAGAGAAAGTCTTCATCATCTTAGAGAATATATATGGCGCCAGCAACAGAATGTTGCTAGAAACGTGGTGCTTCTGGTGAGGCTTTAAAAGAACTTGATGAACATGTGATTGGGCAGTGAAAGAAGGGTGATGTTTTTATGCAGTAGCAAAGAACTTGTCTGAATTATGTTCAGATGTTTCTTGGAAGGTAGAACTTGTAAGTAATGAACTTGAATATCTGGCTGATGAGATTTCTAAGCCAGATCTTAAAGGGGCTGTGTGATTTCTCCTTCCCACTCAGTAAAATATGAGAGGAAAGAGATAGACCTAAAAATACACTGTGCAAAATGAAAATAGTACTTAAAGATTTAGAAAATTCTGTTGTACAAATTAAGGACATGTGTCCTAGAATGTTCACCAAGGATGTGGCTATACAATCTTTTGTTGAAGAGTTTAAGCCTGTGATTGATGGACCTAACCAGATACCACAGCAGAAAACCCATTTGCTGAAGGGGACAGAGAAAGAACAAAAGGAAAGAATGCTGTCTACCTCTTGGTTTCTATAGGCAGAAAACAGGTGAAAGGAGCTACATCTGTTGTCCTCCAAGAAAAGAAAAGGGCCATCTCTGAAGCACCTCGGAGTTCAGCAGAACTGTTGGAAGGAGCATGGGAAGCAGGGCCTTCTGGGTTTCAAATGATGGGACTACTGACTCCTGGATCTCAAATGGTGGGGCCACAGCCTCCTAGGTTTCGAGGAATCGGATCTTTGCCTGTTTGATTCCGGAGTGTGGGGCTGTGCCTATAAGGTGTACTGGGAGGATGGCTCCATCACCCAGTGCTGAGGGGACAGGGCTGCCATGGCCAAGGGGCAGAAGAAGACTGTCATGCTGGGGCTTAGTGGGTGGGGTTGCCACTCAGGTGGCCTAGGCAGATCCGATCACCTAAAGCCAAGGAAGCTGAGTTACCACCTCAGAAGGCCTGGAAGGTGGAGCTAAAGCCCAGGGCAGAGGCTGACACCCAGAGTCTGCAGGGTGGGGCCATTGTCCAAATGGTCTCAGAGAAGAGAGGATTATTTTCAGGCCTTGAGAGCTAATTTAATTTGTTCTGCTGGGTTTGGGACTTGCTTGGTGCCTGCTATGCCTTCTTTCCCTCCAATTTCTTCCATTTGTAATGGAAATGTCTACCTTATGCCCTGTCCTACCTTTGTACTTTGGAAACAGATAGCTTGCAGTCTAGATTTCACAAGTTCACAGATGAAGAAGAATTTTGTTCCAGGATGGAATATGTCTAAAGCCTCACCCATATTTGATTTAGATGATTCAGAACATGAGATTTTAGACTTGGAGTTGATTTAAGACTTTTGCGATAATGTGTTGGGGTAAATATATTTTACATGTGGCAAGAACAAGAATTTTGGAGGGCCAAAGGGTGGAATGTTATGGACTGAATTGTGTCTCCCAAAAATATTTGTTAACAGTTCCTAACCTCTGTGCCTGTGGTTATAATACCATTTGGGAATGGGTTGTCTTTGTTATGTTAATGAGGGAGGATTAGTGTAGGGTGTATCTTGAGTCACTCTTTCGAGATATAAAAAGAGATTAAACAAGCCAGCTAGCAAGCAGATGGGGGAAGATAGATGCCAAGCCACATGAAGATTGTCCAGGAGCAGAAGCTCAGAAGAGACAAGGACGTCCCTCCAGAGCCAAGAGAGAAAGCCTTCCGCTAGAGCCGGAGCCTTGAATCTGGATTTCTAGCCTCCTAAACTGTGAGAAAATAAATTTCTGTTTGTTAAAGCCATCCACTCATGGTATTTCTGTTGTTGCAACAGTAGAAAACTAAGGCAGTGACCTATACTTTTCATCTACTTAATTTTTCTTTTACTATTGATATTTTTATAGTAGAAACGAGTGGTATGTTTCCAAGGAGAGGCCCAGTCAGTGTGATAAGATGTCTGAATGTTGATGGTCTGTCTCTTAGGTAAAAAGTAGACTGTTTGGGGTGATCTGCATTAGAGGAAACCTTGTTCTTTTTTTTAAGGGTTTTATTTGTGGGTGTTGCAGGAGGTGTATTAAGTATAAGAAACATCCTCTTTTTGAGCATGTTAGCTTATTTTTGAGGAAACTTTTGAAGGTGAAAATTTTCATGGCATATTCAGGCTTAGAATAGAGAATTTTAATAACCTCATTTAACCTCTCAAACAGTCTGAGGTAGTGAAAGATTATTTGACTGACAGTACTATACCAGTACCAGTTGCTATCTAGTTGATTCCAACTTGTGGCGATCCTGTGTGTGTCATACTACAACTGTGCTCAATAGGGTTTTCAGTGGCGGATTTTTCAGAAGCAGATCTCCAGGCTTTTCTTCCAAGACTCTGCTGGGTGGACTTGAACCTCCAGCCTTTCAGTTAGCAGCCTATGCATTAACCATTTGCTCCACCCAGAGGCTCTTGACAATACTTTGTTGTTGTTGTTGTTGTTGTTAGTTGCCATTGAGTTGATTCCGACTCATGGCAACTCCATGTGTGCAGAGTAGAACTGCTCCTTAGGATTTTCAGGGCCGTGACTTTTCAGAAGCAGATCATCAGGCCTTTCTTCTGAGGTACGTCTGGGTGGGTTCAAACCGCCAACCTTACAGCTAGTAGTTGAGCACTTAACCGTTTTCACCACCCAGGGGTTCCATAGTTGTTGTTTGCCATTGAGTCAGCTGTCATTCATAGCCATCCCATGTGACAGAGTAGAACTGCCCTATAGGATCTTCTAGACTGTAATCTTTACGGGAAGCCCGCGTGGCATAGTGGTTAAGAGCTACAGTTCGAATCCAGCAGCTGCTCCTTGGAAATCCTTTGGAGCAGTTCTGCTGTGTCCTGTAGGGTTGCTATGAGTTGGAATCGACTCGAGGGCAGTGGGTTTGGTTTTTGTTTTCAGTTTTAAGCTCTACGGGAGAAGATTGCTAGGCCTGTTTCCCGGAAAGCTGCTGGTTTTTGAACTGCTGACCTTTTCGGTTAGCGGCTAACCACTTAACTACTGCACCACCAGGGCTCCTCCTGACAGTACTATATAGGTGCTATCTTTTTTTCCTTCATAGTGGGCAAAATAAAGTCTGGCTACCCTGTAGAAGTGCAGGTGGTTTGGAGCTCCTGAGATCTGACTGACTTGTTTTCTCTCAAATTTGTGTTAAAAAATTACATGTTTGTGAATACATATGCACATACTTACACATATTTGTATTACCTTAATTATCTATTCTCAGTGCTTTTAGGTGGAGGAGGAATAGCTATTGAGGCTTGTCATAGATAAAGTAGATTATTCTTGTTGGATGTGCTTTTCTGCTACCATTTATTACTCTTTTTATAGTATCTACAATAGAAAAAGGAGGAATGACAGCACAAGACAGGATCTTGATCTGATTTAGCAAGATTTTGTTAAAATTTACCCTATTTACCTATGCCATTTCTAATAATAGATGATTGTTCCTCACTTCTTGGGATTTTTATCCAGACTTTTCATGTTGAAAGTTACTGTTGTTTGTTATTTCCATTATGTTTACTCTCTGGAGCACTGAGAAAGCTGGGTTAATAGAATCATCTGCTGATGTGTTAATGGCTTTAAGATTTTCATCTAGGGTTTAGAGATTTCTGTCATCATTTTTGTGCAGTATGAACCTTACTTCAGGGGCCAAAATTGTAATAAAGTACTTCTCGTAATGACCACCTGCTGTTTCCGTTGCTCAATGCAGTTGTTAGCAAGTGTAATGGAATGAATTGTAGAAGGCCCCCTTTTCTACCAGGGAAACCAGGAAACCCCTCAAGAGTCATTGTGGGTTTTTTTTTTTTTTGTAATTGTCTGATGAGTGGGTTTGAATATGAAATAAGTAGAGCCTAATAATGCTGAGGAGAAAAAATAGAAGTTGTCAACCATTTCATTCTACTGGGATCAATGATCAGTGTCCATGGAAGCAGCAGTCAACAAATCAGATATACTGCAGAAGACCTCATTAAAGTTTTAAAAAGCTGGACATTGAAAAAAAGGAAGGCAGAAGAAGAATTGATGCCTTCGAATTGTGGTGTTGGTGAAGAATATTGAACATACTGTGGACTGCCAGAAGAACGAACAAATAGTTGCTGGAGGAAGTACAGCCAAAATACTCCTTAGAAGTGAGGATGGTGAGACTTCAGCTTGTTTACTTTGGACACGTCATCAGGAAAAACCAGTTGCTAGAAAAGGACATCGTGTTTGGTAAAGTAGAGGGTTAACGAAAATGAAGGAAACCATCAGTGAGCTGGGTTAACACAATAGCCACGACAGTGGACTCAAACATACCAAGGATCATGAAGATTGATGGCACATGACCAGGCAGTGTTTCATTCTCTTATATGTAAATCACCATGAGTCAGAGCTGACTTGAAGGCAACTAGCAACAACAGCAAGAAATGATTCTGAACAGGTTTCAGCAGAGTTTCCAGACTAAGATGGACTAGGAAGAAAGGCTTGGTGATCTACTTCAGAAAATCAGCCACTGAAAACCCTGTTGATCATAACAGTTTAATCTGCAACCGATCATGAGGATGGTGCAGTCTGGGCAGCGCTTCCTTCCATTGTACATGGGGTCACCGTGAGTTGGAGTCTGACTCGATGGCACCTAACAAGAATAACAATCAGGCACTGAAAACTCTGTGAAGCACAGTTTTCTGACACAACAAGGAATCTCGGGGGTCGGAATCGACTTGATGGCAGCTGTTTTGGGTTTTATGTTCTGGAGCTACTGTTTTGTAATCAAGACAGTTAAGAAAATGTCTATAGTGTCTTCCATAAGATTAAAAAATGTTTAAAATTTTGATTTTGCCTCAAAACAAACTGTGTGATTAGAAAATTTTCTTCCATTCACGCACAATTAAAGTCATCAGTGGAACAAGGAATTTACCCTAATGAAGGAAATAGACTACAGGTCGAGACTAAGAACAAGGGCAGCATTTTGAAAATTCATCCAATTACTTCTATTGCATTTAGGTAAAATGAAACATAAATCAGGCCAAATGGAGAGTTGGTCAGCAATAATACAGTTATATATTGTTTTTAGGTAACCTGAGCTTTGTATGTGAGAAGTTTTCCTTTTGTATTTGCCTGTTTTCTCTTAAATGGTATACAGAATTTTCTCATATTTTAACAAGTTCTTACATTTAAAAGCAGTATTGTCATTTTTGCCTAAGTAATTTTTACTTGTTTTGAACCTTTCCTGTAATTATCCATCCCTATAATTTTCTCTATTGAACGTAGTTTTAAGATCCTGACAGGTTCAACTTAGCCCTTCCTTACCTGCAGCATAAAACTTCTGAGAGCTTTTTCGCAACAAGGTGATGAAAACTGATGGCACATCATTGCATTCCTTTAGTTACCCTGGTTTGGGTAATAAACTAACAATATTTGATTGTATTCTTGGGACCCAATCAAATACATTAGGAAAATAAAGAGTTTGGCTAAAATTTGTTTTTAATCAGTAAAAAAATTTACGAAACTGTGTGCCCATTGAAGACAACTGAGACAAAAAAAAAAAAGTAATGTGTATAGTAAATATTAACTATTTAGTATAAACCTACTAGTTCTTTTTCTGTGCACATACATATATCTGTAGGTATAGATAAAAGCAGAATCATACATGTAACTCATCCAACATATTCCTATTATATGCCAAGCACTGTGCTTTGAGATATGAGGGCTGTTTGAACTTTAATGATATGTATTATAAAGGCTATTTTTTTTGGAAAATGAATAGGCTAGAAATGTTGTTGGTGCCAGTATGCAAGTATATAACTAACTCAATTCATATTGAGTAGAGACAGGGAAGAGTAGTTGAAATTGAAAACCATGACTTACTATTGATTGTGCACCAAGATAATAAGACTTAATTTCAGAAATTCTGACTTGTCTGTAATGAGCATGTACAGTAGGAGTTTTGCAGGGTTGCCTAACATTACGTGGGAGTCTCATTTCTTCACAGAAAACTAAAAAAAATCCTTATTAAACTATTAACTCTGTAATTTTAAATTATGAACACCAAATTGTTGTTAGGTGCCATTGAGTCAGTTCTGACTCATGGCAACCCCATGTGTGCAGAGTAGAACTGCTGCATTGGGTTTTCAGGGTTGACCTTTCAGAAGCAGATTGCTAAGACCTATCTTCTGAGGTGCCTGTGGGTGGGTTTGAACCACTGACCTTTCTAGTAGTCCAGCTCTTAACCATTTGCCCCACCCAGGTTGCTTTGGTGTAAGCACAAAGGGATTTAGTTGGCTCATGTGACTGGGAGACCAGAGACTTCAGGTACAATAGGATTGGGCTCTGTTTTTTTGCTTTACTCTCAGGTTCTTTCCCTCATGGTTGCAAAAAACTGCCAGCATCAGCTAGGGAAACATGCTTTCTTGTTCATATCCAGAGAAAGTAGCCACTTATTGTTCTCTTATTAAAAGTGAGAATGACTTTCCCAGAAAGGTCCAGGAGCCCTTTCCTTGATCTCATTGGCCAGAATTGAGTAAAATTCTGAATTACAGTCTATTCCTAAACAAGTCACTAGCTAAAGGGTTGGGATTAATTGATCTCAGTCATGTCCTTCCCTTGAGCTGAGGTCATTTTCTAAATGTCATTCCTCTTAGTTGGGAAGGGTTGGAATGGCCATCAGCATGCCACTACTACTATGTAGGCAGCCCTTAGTGAAAGAGCAAAATCAACAGAATTAGCATTTTTGGATCACTTTTGAGTCACTAGTGACACAAAATAATACTTTGGCAATCTCTGGCAAGGAGTGAGAAGGCTGGCCCCAGGAACACCAGCATTTAACAAATGGAGAGAGCAAGGGGAGCCTACGAAACAGACTTTCCTACTGAAGTTATTCCGTTGCTGCTTTGATGTAGAATAAGACAATAGTGATGACCCCAGGCTTTGTTTCTTTTGGGTTTCTTTTTCTAAGAGAATAGAATAATTGCGGAAATACATTAAGCTTAGAAATTGAGATTTGAATTTATTCCTTAAGTAAAAAATATTCCTTGAATCTTTTGTTCTATGATTAAGCATTTTCTAATTTAAGAGAAGAAAATGACAACCAGAAGAAAACAAGTCACAAGTACATACTTTTCTGTGTCCTGCTTCGTATGTAAAGTTAAGCATCTGACCTTTGAGTAAGTTTCATATTTCTTATCATAAAACAGATTACAGAATGATTTTGGGAATAAGTAAATAGAGACTTTCCTTTGAATTTCCTTTTTCTTTTTTTTGTAAGTTGTGGCTGATCTTAGATTTACTTAAAATACAATGTTAAAAGAACATTCGTAAGCGTTATACTGATGGCATTTAACAATTTATTTTTAATTATGAGCTTCAGAAAACTATTCAGTTGGCTTGAATTCACCAATTTTAACAGCATAAGACATGTTTGATTTATCCAGTAGTTTTTCTCCATTAAATTTCTCTGTGT
>NW_004444081.1:7187540-7189574 GCF_000243295.1 Trichechus manatus latirostris
TAATTGGTATTTCATTCAATGAGTATTGAAAGTTTTTAAACCAATCTGAGGCCAGTACAACTGCTTTCCCATTGCCAGCTGTGCATGTTGCTATGGAAACTCAGTAGGGACTAGCAGGATTACTGTTGTAAGGACCACACCTGCCTTATTTGCATCCAGTTTAAGTTGGGGAAATTTCAAAAGAATAAAAGGTCTGTAGATGTGCAGTGGACGGCCAGAAAGGGCTTGTCAGTTTGTAACCATCACGTTGGTCTAAAGGAGGAGGAAGGGTGGGCGGGTTTGCCTTATTCATTACCGTTCCTGCTTTGGAGGGCTTTGGTGGGTGTGCAAAAGTTTAAATCTGTTTCGGGAATTTTTTTGTTTCAATGTTTTGCTTCCCTCTTCCATGAGGGTTTTTTGGGTTTTGTTTTTAGGCATATCTTTTTCCAATTTAAATAAAAAGAATTTTTTTTTTTTTTTTTAATTCTCTTGAAGAACTTTAACTACATACAGATCAGACTCTTTTTTTAAAAGAGAAAGAATTTGGTTTCTTGTCTGATGAAATGTCCTGGTGACTTTTTGGAAAATTATGGCAGAATATTATGTTGGTATCGACTTTCAAGTGTTCTGAACCACTGTCATCCCCTTTTCTCATAAAAACCGTAGCTCCTTTTTAATAAGCCAGTTTGAACTGTTTCCACATTTGATTTTGTTTGCACTGTTGAACCTAAGCCATTGATTGAGGGGTTCATGAAATAGGAACATGACTGAATGTATAGGAAAAAAAATTATATGGGCCAGTTACTTAGTTATATAAAATTTAGATGGCTTTCATTAATTATATTAATCAATCATACTAATTAATAACAGGTATACTAATTCAAAACAAGCTATACAGTACAGCTATGTGACACACAAGAGTCAGTGCGTGTGCCAGCTCCTCTTAGGTGGCTGAGGCTGCCTGAACGCTATACTGATCAGGATTCCGAGGCCTCATGGCAAAGAGTACGGTGGTCAATCCAAACCAAAAAACCCCGTTTGCTGTCAGTCGATTCTGACTCATAGCGACCCTATAGGACACGGTAGAACTGCCCCATAGGGTTTCCAGGGAACGGTTGGTGGATTCAAACTGCCAGCCTTTCGATAAGCAGCTGGAGCTCTTAACGACTGTGCCACCAGGGCTCCTGGTGGTCAGTCAGTGATGGTGAATTTCCACACCTGTGTGTGCTGAGTATCGACCTTTCTTGTTTTCTAAAGGCAAGTTTTCAGAGTACTTTATAGCTATAGCAATTTATATCTATTAATCTATGTTTCTATCATCTAGCCAATTATATATGTGTATTTACATACAGATAAACCTAGTTTAAGTGTAGATACTTGTAAATTTCAGGGGAAGGTTGATGTTGAATTTGAGGCATTTAAAAAAAAATGTTAGTGAAATGCACACTTTAAACAAAATGCCTAAGTCGTTTGTTTTATCCTGCTTCATGAAAGAATAGTGCCTTACAGTACATGTTCAGAGAACTTTCTGATTTACCTTTAATGAACCTTTGCCTTTCTGCAGTGAGGGCAGGTACTAGTATCCCTATTTTATAGATCAGGAAATACGGACAAGAGAAGTGCCTGCCTTAAGGCAGCCAAATGGGTCTTGATGATAGTCCAGTGTTCCCACTATGTATAATTGTTTTCCCCTAAAGTGTTAGGTTATTTTATACAGCTTACTCAGTTTTGCCTTTTTCTCTTTTTTGTATTCATAGACTGGAAAAGTAAGAAGAACTTTCCTGCCTTTTTAATTACCAAACTACTCTCAGTTTTCAGTGAATCAGTTCAAAGAAAGAATGCAGTCTTTCTATGCCTGGTAAATATTTTCTGCTAATAAAAGCTGTTAATTCAGTAGCCTCTGATAAATCCAGGTGTTATGATGATTGCCTTTAATTTTGTGAAATGACTCTAAAAATATCTATCCATATATATGTGTATCTAATAAGGTATTTTACTAATTGTGGACACCAATAAAATAAAAATAATGGGTTGAGTTTGAATAGAAAGTAGAAA
>NW_004444081.1:7190991-7192247 GCF_000243295.1 Trichechus manatus latirostris
GAATTTTTCATTAAATAACCACCACCAAAGAGGGTAGGAGTACACAATGTAGACAATGTTGTTAAAAATATGTTGTCATATAACTACATGGGACTGTTTTATTCCTGGTAGTGTGTGGCAATCTTATAGCAAAGAATTTTATTGTGTGTAAATTTTAATCTATACTATTCAAATGAGAAATAATGTACATTAAATCACCCGACACTTCTGTGTCGGGCAGTCATATGTTAGGATTTTATAAAAGGTGAGATGGATTGACAGCTCTTATTAGTATCTTAGTCAAATTCTTTCAGACTAACTAGAAAATGAAAAGATGGTTTGAAATTTGTTGACATTATTTGAAATTATGGAAGGATTATAAAGTTGCTTAATTACCCTAAATATTACTTGTAGTTAGCTACTCACTGGCCTCTGAGTGGGAGGGAAGAAGATGGGGCAAGGTAGGAACAGCTAACGTTGAATTCCTATTCTGCCAGGCATATGCGAGACACATAAACATCTATTTTTTTATTTTTAATATATGTGGAAGTGTAGCATTACAGTAAGTAGAGCAAAAGAATAAAACATTGTGCACATAATTAATTACACGTTCCTTTTTGTTTGGATGGTCACCTTACTGTTGTTGTGTGCCCTTGAGTCAATTTCTGACTCATATCAACCCTATAGGACAGAGTGGCACTGCCCCATAGGGGTTTCCTGTGAGTTGGAATCGAGTCAGTGGCACACAACAACAACAACAACAGTAACACAACAACAGTCTTTACAGGAACGGATCGCCAGGTGTTTTCTCCAGCAGAGCGGCTGGTGGATTCGAATTGCCAACCTTTCAGTTAGCAGCTGAACACTTAACTGTTGCACAACTAGGGTTCCTTAGCCCTGCATATTCTTTCCTCATCTGTTTTTGGCAGTGCCGAATGCTGTTGATTGTTTGCCATGCTTTGAATCATAACTGCCTGGGATTGCTATATATAGTGGTTATATGGCCAGAGAGGCATGATTATTTTATTTTTTTGGTTTTCAAATTTTCAGTTTTCAGGAGAAGAGAAAATTTATACATTTTTTTTCCTTTTTTATTGTGCTTTAGGTGAAAGTTTACAGCTCAAGTTAGTTTCTCACACGAAAATTTATATATATATTGTTACGTGACCCTAGTTGCAATCCCTATAATGTGACAGCACACTCCCTCTTTCCACCCCTGGTTTCCTGTGTCCATTCAACCAGCTCCCATCCCTTTCTGCCTTTCATCCCACCTCTAG
>NW_004444081.1:7193437-7194558 GCF_000243295.1 Trichechus manatus latirostris
AATGAGGACTCCTCCATCATAACATCTTGATATTTTCCATCAGAATACTATTTAAATTCTTTAGGGTGCACTCGAACAGGTAGATTAATTGTACATTTTATAATTCTCTAAGAATTGTGATATTGCCAGTGTTAATGTACATCTGTGATTAGGAATTTCTGAGGGGTGGGGCAAGAACAACAAAAAACCCATACCAATTAAAAACAACAACAACAAAAAAAATGGTGTGGTAGTTGTTGCTCTTTTATTTCTTTTCCTTTGCTCATGTTTTAAAGTAATTTCAAATTTACATAAAAGTTGCAAGAATAGTACAAATAATTTTTTTCCCGAACCTTTTGAGAGTAAGTTGCCAACAGAAGGTTCCATCACCCCCAATTACTTTAGTAGGTCCAGTATCATGCATTGCATTTAGTCGTCATATCTGTTTAATATTCTTTGATTTGAAACAGTTCCTTAGTCTTTCCTTGATTTTCAGTACCATGACATTTTGGAAGAATACATTTTGTAGAATATCTTTCAATTTAGGTTTGACTGATGGTTCCTCATGATTAGATTCAGGCTATGCACCTTTGGCAGGAATATCACAGAAGTGATGCTGTTTTCTTCTTATCGCATCGTTTCAGGTGATGCACAATTTTGATTTGTTCCTTTACACATGATGTTAACTTTGAGTTAGTATCTGCCATGCTTCTTCACTTCTTCCCTTTGTAGTTAGTAAGTATTTTGTGGGAAAACTGTAAATTTTCATCATCAAATTTTCCCCTACAAATTTCAGTGTCTGTTGTTTCTTGACTGAATTATTACCACGAAGGTTTCCAAATGTTGATTTTTTTAATTATACTATCCTTTCTACATTTATTATTTGGCATTCTGCCATAAGGAAAAGTTTTCTCATCCATCTGTGTATCTATGTCTCTGTCTTTGGTTTTCTCCCTATCAGTATCATCATGGGCTCATGAATTCCTATGAATAATACTTTTAAGTTATTATTATTTTCATTTATTTTATTCAAGTTGTCCAGAATTTTGCCAATGGGAGACACTTCAGACTGACTTCTGTGTCTTTTTGACATATCCCCATAATTTTTTTAAAGCACTTCCACTAGTAGTTTCTTGAAGGGC
>NW_004444081.1:7194968-7196604 GCF_000243295.1 Trichechus manatus latirostris
GCACAGATGCCTGTCTTGCCCTGAATTATGAAAAAAGGAAGTCATTCTTTTTTAACAAATATTAAAATGAATTGGACAAATTTGCTTTTGCTGCATCACCTTTGGTTAATTCACTAACTCTACTTTTATTTACTTTTAATTTGGAAACCTATTAGTTCCACGTTGGTGGAGATTCTTTGTTATGAATGCTTTGTCTTACTCTAACAGCCTGTTAAAAATAGATTTAAAAAAATTTAAGTTTAATTAGGCATTCTGTTTTACCTTGATTCTTACCTTAGGAGCTATTGTAGACATTCATTTAAAGTATAAAGATAATTAGCTGGGTAAATGGAAATGTTCTGTGAATTGACTATTTTAATTTCAAGGCCTATGATCAGTTTAAAATGGATTGCTTTCCTGATATTAAAACATTCCATAGCTTTATGAAGAATAATGCTTCTTGACGTTTGTAAGTTAAATCTGGTTCGAGTCACCTCAACTCTGTATCCTTTTACAGAACGTTATTTATTGAACAAATAATGCCAGACTGCAAGGTGAATTCCAAAAAACTAAAGGAATTTTTGTATGGGTGAAAGTAATTTATGTAAGGACTTTTATTAGGGAATAGTCTAGGGATATTGATTAACTTTAGAATTTGTTAGAGAAATATAAAGCCATCACTAAAAGAATACAGAGAGAATGTATAACTCTCAAACTGTTAGAGGGGAGAAGGCAGAACAAAGAAAATGAATCTTACAGACATCAGGAAAGAAGGGGAAAAAACAGCTAAGGTAAATAAAATCTATGAAGTGATATTGATAGGGAAAGGCCAAATGTATCAGTAATCACAAAGGAAGTAGAGGAGTTAAATTCACCTACTAAAAGCAGAGGCATTCAGATTGGATTTTTTAAAAAATCAAAATCACACTTGTTTTTCTTGATGAGAGAAATAACACAGGAAAGATGATAAAAGAATGACAAAGATGCCAGTTAAACAGCATCAAAAAGAAGGCTAGTGTGACAGTAGATTTTGAGGCAAAAAGAGAGGGAAGTGGACAAAGGAAAATGACTTTAAAGTGATAAAGGAATAGTCTACCAAAAGGAATGTCCATATACTTTAAAATATAGATTAGAAATAGAGTAAAAACTAGTAATTTCAAAGAGAAATGGATAAAATCTTAATTTTAGTGGGGTATTTTAATGTTTTCTACAAACAAGTGAGTACATAGAAGATCAGAATAATTCTGTTGCCTTGCCCCCCAAAAACACATAGTATTATTTTCATGTATACTTGAAACATTTACAAACATAGACCTTATGCTAGGTCATAAAAGAAGTCTCAGCAAGCACAAACGATGTAATGAACCACATTGTTTGATCATGATGCAACAACAGTAAACAAACAGCTAAAAGAAGTTACCTATGTATTTAAAAACTTAAAAATATATTCCTAAATACCTCATGGAAACACAGTGGGCATTATTAAAAATGTATAACTAAATGACAAAGGAAAAAAGTATATAAAAAAGTGTGCTACAGCTAAAGTGGTTCTTGGAGGGAAGTTTTTAGCCTTAAGTGTAGCAATTAGGAAATAGGAACTACTGACAATAAATGAGCTAATAAGAAAAAGCAAACAAATGAACAAAACAAAACAAAA
>NW_004444081.1:7197939-7199034 GCF_000243295.1 Trichechus manatus latirostris
CTACCCTCCTTTTGAGAAGCAGCTTCTGGCTTGTTTCTGAGCCTTAATAGTGACTGAACCATGGGCCACCAAGTCACCATGTGGCCTGAGCTGCCTGTCATGAGCTGGGTGTTGGCTGATCCACAGAGTCATAAAGTCGGACATGCACAGCAGCACTCCATCATTAGATGGAAGTGATATATACAAGATAACGCTCTAGGAGGAACTGAAGGCACAAGGAAGTTACATCTGCAGAAGTAGCTAAAATGCCTGTGGTGTCCACTCCTGTCACATTACCTTCTCTCTCCCAGTCTGTACGTATGGGCTCAGGGGGAGTTCTTTACGATCAGCTGACTGACGAAGAGAATGGTTTACAAATGGTTCCACATGATACGCAGGCACCACTCGAAAGTGGAAAGCAGTGGCACTGCAGCCCCCTTTTGGGACCCCCCGAAGGACAGTTTTGAAGAAAAATCCTCTCAATGGACAGAACAGAGAGGACTACATATGGTTTTTCACTTTACTTGGAAGGAAAGGTGGCCAGATGTGCTACTGTGTACTGATTCATGGACTGTGGCCAATGGTTTGGCTGGATGGTCCGGGGACTTGGAAGGAACATGATTGGAAAATTGGTGACAAGGAGGTACACGAAGAGGTATGTAGATAGACCTCTCTGAATGGATTAAACAAGTGAAAATATTTATGTCTCATATTAATACTCACCAAAGGGTGACCTCCACAAAGGAGGATTTTAACAATTAAGTGGATAGGATAATGCATTCTGTGGAAACCAGTCATCTTCTTTCTGTAGCCTCTCCTGTCATTTCCCGGTGGGCTCATGAACAAAGTGACCATCATGGCAGGGATGGAGGTTATGCATGGACTCATCAACATGGAATTCCACCCACCAAGGCTGAGTTGGCTACAGCCACTGCTGAGTGCCCAGTCTGTCAGCAGCAGATACCAACACTGAGTTCCTAATACAGTACAATTCCCCGAGGTGATCAGCAGTCAATCTGGTTGATTACGTGAAACTGCTTCCATCATGGAAAAGTCAGCGTTTTGTTCTTACTGGTATAGATGCTTAACTCTGGATATGGATTAGCCTTCCCTGCA
>NW_004444081.1:7199451-7201243 GCF_000243295.1 Trichechus manatus latirostris
CTAATAGACCTAGAGACCCATTTGTAAAATTTTTGTTTTCTGTCCCTGTGACTTTAGGCTTTGCACGTCTAGAGGTCTTAGTTAGAAAGAACGAATACTCCCACCAGGAGACACAACACAGATTCCGTTGAACTTGAAGTTAAGAATGCAGCCTGGCCACTTTGGGCATCTCCTATTTCTGGATGAACAGGCAAAGAAGGGACTTACCATATTGGCTAGTGTGATTGACTCTGAGTACTAAGGGGAAATTGGATTGATGTTGCATAATGGAGATAATAAAGAGTGCATCTGGAATACAGGAGCTCTCTTAGGGCGTCTTTTAGTACTACCATACTCTGTGATTAAAGTCAGTGGAAAACTACAGCATCCCAATTCCAACATCATTACTAATAGCCCAAGCCCTTCAGGAATGAAGGTTTGAGTTACCCCACTGGGCAAAGAACGATGACCAACTGACGTGCTTGCTGAGGACAACGGGAATACAGAATGGGTGGTAGAAGAAAATAGTTCTAAATATATGGTATGACCATGTTACCAGTTGTAGAAATGAGGATTGTAATTGTTATGAGTATTTCTGCTTTGTATGTGTGCATCAAATATTTTTGTTTTCTTCACTTATAAAATACAAGATGTAAATGGGGCTAGTGTGTTTTTGATTGTATGTAAGTTGTATCATATTAGACGCAAGTATGACTTTGTAATTGTCTTTATTTAGAGATTGTGTATGGTTCAAGGAGATGTATACAGGTGCCAAGTTGGCAAGGAGTGCACTGTAATGGTTGAGGTTGTGTGTCAACTTGGCTGGGCCATGGTTTGTCAGTTATGTAATGACGTAATTTGTCAGTTATATAATGATGTGTTTATCCTACAGTTTGTGGTATAATGTAATCATTTCCCTGATATGATCTGATGTGATCAACCAGTCAGTTATAAGGGGAGTTCCCTTGGGGTGTGGTCTTCATCCAATATATATGGATGTTCTGGCAAATCTTGCTGGCTTTTGCTTGCTCTGGAGCCTATATCCAGCTCATCATCATCTGATGTTTGGTTCTTGGGAGTTGAGCCAGTGGCCTGCCATATTGCATGCCAGTCTTGGAATTTGTCAGTCTCCCCAGCCTGTGAGCTAGCATTCTTCCGTTTTACCTGCTGGTCTTGGATTTATCAGTCTCTGTATCCTGTGAGACAGCAGCGTGTTGTCTGATCTTGGGTTGTCAGCCCCTGCAGGTACATGAGTCAGGAGAAGCCTCCAGTCTAATGCCTGACTTGGGACTTGCTAACATCTACCACTGTGTGAGCCATTTCCTTGAGCTAAATCTCTCTCTCTCTCTACGCTTCATTGGTTTTGCTCCTCTAGAGAACCCAGCCTAAGACTGAGACCATGTCTAGAGAGTCCTCTTCCCTTGCTGGAGTGTTGTCAGAGGTGGCCTGGAGGAGAGTAAGGACTTTCATTACCACCCGATGATAATGAGCCACCATCTCTCCTCCTATCCCATGGTGTCAGTGGAGGACACATGGGAACAGTAGTGAGGCACTCCTTCCTCTCCCAGGCAGGTTAGTATCAGTGGAGGCCTAGTGGGGAGGCAAGAACTCCCACTCTTGCCCAGCAGTAATGAGGAGTACCTCTTACCTTCCCCAGGTATTACCAGAGGCAATGTGTGGATCCTGAACTTCCACACAAACCCGTGAATAATGAGACAGCACCCCCCCACCCAGTGGTGTCAGAGAAGGCCAGCTAAAGCACAAACTTTAAATAAGGTCCAGAGTATCGTCATATAATATGCAAAATTTCCAG
>NW_004444081.1:7201609-7204562 GCF_000243295.1 Trichechus manatus latirostris
AGGAAAGAAAAAATAGAATGAATAAAAGTGACCAATGTCTCAGGGACTTGTGGAACTAAAACAAAACATTCTACAAGGAAGAAACTGCAAAAGAGTTCTTTAATATTTTTATCATAGGAGGCCCAGGAGGGGAGTAAGGGGGTAGAGCTGAAAAGGCTTTTGAAGGAATAATACCTGAAAACTTCGCAAATTTGGCAAAAGACGTAAACCTACAGATTGAAGATTCTGAGGAAATCCTAACCAGGATAAACCCAAAGAAATCCCAGACAATTTGCAACATAATAAAACTTCTAAAAACTAAAAATAAAGAAAAAATCTTGAAAGCATTGAGAGAAATCACATCTTATCCATGGAGAAAAACAATTTGAATGATAGTGGATCTCTCATCAGAAACTATGGAGGTGAGAAAAGGCCATGGCATAACTTTTTACGTACAGAAAGATAAGAACTCAAAACCCAGAACTGTAGATCCAGTGAAAATACCTTTCAGACATTCTTAGATGAAGGAAAACAAAGAGAATTCATCTCCATCAGACCTGCCCTAAACATGGCTAAAGGAAGTTTGGTAAACAGAAAATAAATGATAAAAGAAGGAATTTTGGAATGTCAGGAAGGAAGAAAAAACAATGGAAAGAGTAAAAAGAAGGGTAAATATATTATCCTTCTATTCTTGAGCTTTCTAAATTATGTTGGGCCATTGAAATGAAAATTATAACATTGTCTGGCATGGTTCTAAATGTATGTAGAGGAAATATTTAAGATAATTATGAAGGAGGATAAAGGGATTTATAGGAAGGTAAAA
The DNA here is from genome assembly GCF_000243295.1 of Trichechus manatus latirostris. NCBI lineage: Eukaryota > Metazoa > Chordata > Mammalia > Sirenia > Trichechidae > Trichechus > Trichechus manatus. Next base: position 7,202,412 of record NW_004444081.1, read on the forward strand.
TTTCTTCTATACTTCACCCTGATAAAATGTCACCGACAGTAGACTATACAAATGTAATACTAGAACAGCCACTAAAAAATCTGTCAGAAAGATACACTCAAAAATACTAGACAGATAAACATGGAATTCTAAAGAAAATGTTGACATTACCCACAGGAACACAGGAGAGAGAAAATAAAGACATGAAAGAGAACAAACGGAAAAGAAAAAAACTGGCAGACATTTAAGTCCTAACAATCAACAATCAGCAATTACATTAAATGTAAATCATTTAAATACGCCAGTTAAAAAATAGTGATTGGTGAAACTGGTTACTGTTGAGTTGATTCCAACTCATAGTGACCCTATAGGACAGTGTAGAACTGCTCCATAGGGTTTAAAAGGAGAGGTTGGTAGATTTTGGTTAGCAACCTGGACTCTTAACCACTGCACCACCAGGGCGCCAGTGATTGGCAGAGTGGATAAAAAAAAAGTGTGATCCAAGTATATACTGTCTACAAAAAAATCACTTCAAATATAATGATGTAGGCAGGTTGAAGGTAAGATGGTGGAAGAAGACATATCAGGCAAGCAAGCAGTAATTACAGGAAAACAGGCTATATTAGTGTCAAATAAGCCAAGGAAATCACCAGGGGCAGAAGGGCATTCTGTAATGATAAAAGCATCAATTCACCAAGAAGACATTGGAATCCTAAATGTGTTTGCACCAAACACCAGAACTGCAAAATATGTGAACAAAAACTGATAGAACTAAAACAATCAACAATTATAGTTGGAGACTTTACCACCCCTCTCTCAATACTTGATCAAACCAGCTAGAGAGAAAATCAGCCAGTATATAGAAAGAATTCATCAAGACAATTGTCTTAGTTACCTAGTGCTGACATAACAGAAATACCACAAATAGGTGGCGTTAAATAACAGAAATGCATTTTCTTATAGTCTGGGAGGCTGAATTCAGGACATGGCTCTGGGGGAGGTCCTTCTTTGTCTTTTTCAGCCTCTAGTAGCCAGCAATCCTTGCAGTTCTTGGGTTTGTAGATTCATCTGCCTTCCTTGTCAGCATCTGTCTTTTCTCTGTGTGTTTTCTGGTCTTTTGGTCTTTTTGTAACTCAGAAGTGGTTAGATTTAGGATCTAGCCTGTACTGGTATGATTTTTTTTTTTTTGGGTCCGTCTTTCTGGAGGCTTTTCAATTTCATTGATTTTATCAAAGAATCAGCTTTTTGTTCCCATATATTCGTCAAGAATCTAATAACCTCTCTCTCTCTCTCTCTCTCTCTCTATCTATCTATCTATAAAACTTTGGCAGCTTAACAACAAAAGACAACCCAACCATAAAAGAGGCAAAGGATTTGAATAGACATTTCACTAAAGAGGATATTCAGGTGTCCACCAAACACATGAAAAGATGCTCAGCATCATTAGCCAAAAAACCAAACCCGTTGCTGTCAAATCGATTCCAACAGAGAGATGCAAATCAAAACCACAGTGAGATACCATTTCACTAAGATTAAAAAACAAACAAAAAATAACAAATGTCGGTGAGGGTGTGGGGAAATTGGAACTCTTATCCATTGCTGGCAGCTGTTGTGGAAAACAATGTGGCAGTTCCTCAAAAAACTAAAAATAGAACTACCATATGACCCAGCATTTCCACTCCTAGGTATGTACTCAAAAGACTTGAAAGCAGAGACTCAAACAGAGACTTGTACACCAATGTACATTGCAGCACTATTCACAATAGCCAAAACGTGAAAACAACCTAAATGCCCATCAACAGATGAATGGGTAAACAAAATGTGGTACATACATAGAGTGGAATACTACTCATCCATTATGGATGGAGCATGAAGACATTATGCTGAGCAAAATAAGCCAATCATAAAAAAAAAAAAAACAGATATTGTATGACCTCACTTATATAAAATGACAAGAAAAGGCAAATATATAGAGACCAAAATTTATTAGTTGTTACCAGGGGCAGGAGGAAAGTGGAGAAGGGGGCGGTTAATGGTGATGGACAAATCTCATTGATTAAGGGTAGGGTTGCATAGCTGATTATTGTAATTGCTGTCAATAAGTTGTACACCTGTAAAAGTTTGAATTGACAAAAGTTATGTGATAGATATATTTACAACAACGAGCCCCCC
>NW_004444081.1:7206023-7206753 GCF_000243295.1 Trichechus manatus latirostris
AATTTTAGAGAGAGAGAAGATATAAATTATGAATATCAGGAATGAAATAGGGTATATCACTACAGACCCTTGCAAACATCAAAGGATAATGATGTAATACTACAAACAACTTTACATACATAAATTTAACAATTTAAAGTGGACCAATTACTCTGAAAGCACAAACTTCCACAACTCACCCAATCTGAAACAGATAATTTGAATAGTCCTATAACTATTAAGGAAATTTAATTCATAATTTTAACAGTCCCAGAAACAAAACCTCCCAACCCAGATGATCTCAGTGGAGAATTCTATCGAAAGTTTTGAGAAGAATCCATGCTAATTCTATACAGTTTATTCTAGAAAACAGAAAAGGAGGGAATACTTTAATTTTATGAAGCAGTGTTACCCAAATACCAAAACCAGAAACAGTAATACAGTAAAAAAGAAAGTTACAGGTCAGTGTATCTTATGAATATAGATGCAAAAATGATAAAATATTAAATAGAATTTGGCAATATATAAAAGGAATTATACATCACCATGACCAAGTGAGGTTTATTCCAGAAATGCAAGGCTGGTTCGGTCTTTGAAAATCAATCAGTACAATCCACCATTTTAACAGACTAACAAAGAAAGGAGCCCTGGTGGCAGAGTGATTAAGAGCTTGGCTGCTAACCAAAATGTTGGCAGTTCGAATTCACCAGCTGCTCCTTGGAAACCCTATGGGACAGTTCTACTCTGTCCT
>NW_004444081.1:7207154-7208399 GCF_000243295.1 Trichechus manatus latirostris
TGTATTTATACACTTTACTGGTTTTGCTTCTCTAGAGAACCCAGCCTAAGACAACACCATACCTAACAGCAAAAGACTGAATACTTTCCCTGTAAGATCAGGAACAAGGCAAGGATGCTCTAAGTGCTGCTATTCAACATAGTATTCAAAGTTCTCGCCACTGCAGTAAGGCAAGAAAAGGAAATAAAAGGCATATGAGCCAGAAATGGAGACATAAAATTGCCCATATATGCAGATGGCATGCTTGCTTACGTAGAAATTCCCAAGGATTATACCAAAAAATTCCTAAAACCAGTGAGTTTAGCAAGACTGTATAATATAAACACAAAACAAACATAATATAATCAATTATATCTATATAGTAACAGTGAGCATGTGTAAACCAAAATTAAAAATACAATACCATTTACAGTCACTAAAAGACAAAATATTTAGTTTTAAGTCTAATAAAACATATGCAGAACTTGTATGTTGAAAACTTTGCTGGTGAGAGAAATCAAGGAAGATGTAAAGAAATAGAGAAATATACCACATTCATGGACTAAACATAGTAAAGATATCAGTTCTTCACAAATTGTTACACAGGTTTGATGCAATTCCTGTCAAAATAGTCATAGGAATTTTTTGTAGATATAGACAAGATTTTTCTAAAATTTAAAGGAATTAGAATAGCTAAAACAATTTTGAAAACAAAGAATAAAGTGGGAAGAATTCAGTCAATTTCAAGATTCATTGTATAGCCACGGTAGTCAAGACTGAGTGATATTACAGGCTGTGGGATTGACGCATAGATCAATGGAATAAAATAGATATAGACCCAGAAGTACAGCCAGTTGATTTTTGAGTAAGATACAAAAGTATTTCAATGGAGGAATGTTAGTCTTTTCAACAGATGATGTTGGAACCATCAGAAAGTGATAGACCAATAAAAGAAAAAAAAAATCCTCAACTTAAACCTCACATTTGCATAAAAATTAGCTAAAAATAGATCATAGATTTAAATGTAAGACTGAAAAATAAAAGTTTTAGAAAAAATAAAAACAGAAGAAAACCTTTAGGACCTGGGGCCTGGTGAACGGTTTCTAAACATGACAACAAAAACATGATCCATAAAAGAAAAAATTGATAAATTGGACTTTATCAAAACTAAAAAGTTTTGCTACATGCAAAACCCTGTTAAGAGAATGAAAAGACAAGCTCCACACTGGGAGAAAATATTTACAAAGCCACATATCTGATAAAGGA
>NW_004444081.1:7209421-7218506 GCF_000243295.1 Trichechus manatus latirostris
CATGGGACATTTCTGTACTACCTTTGCAAATTCTTGTGATTATCTGTTTAAAAATAAAAAGTAAAAACAATAAAGAAGCATATAATAATTGTTATAGGAAGAAATAGTTACTTGACAACTAGAGAAATGAGGGAAATCTTAGACCATAGCTTTTGAACCTGTCTTTATAGGATAAGAAGACTTCATGAATCGAGATATAGGGAAGAAGGGCATTTTAGACAGATTGAGAGCTAGTACATGTTTATAGAATGCCTACCACTATACTGTTAATATCATTAAGACAGGTTAATAATATCAGATTCATCTGAAGACCATTTTAATTAATTGAATAGTGGAATATGTCTTTAAATTTTATATCTCAGATAAAAGTCTGGCTTGTTATCCTTATATTGTCACATAAATTCAGGAAGCTTAAGAGAGAGATAAAAAGACAGCAGACACAAACTACCAATATGAAGAATAAAACAGAATAGTTCCAAAGATGGATGGGAATAACCAGAGCAACATATGATTTTAAGCAAAAGAAAGCCTGTTTTTCATGGATTTAAGAAATGGAATCAGAGAAAAAGTCACATTCCTATTGTTAAAGTAGGAGAACTAATATTAGCCAAGAATGTCCAGACAAATTATAGGGCTGTGTTAAAGCCTTGTAGTCCACCAGTACTTTTGCTCCATGAATTTTTTTTTTTTGTAATTATAAAAGTAATTTTGTACTTTTTGTAAGTTTGGACTTACATATTTGGGTGATTGTTTGAATAGTATTTCTCTCTGCTTTAGGTTGAAAGCTTTCCTGAGGCTCACCACTGTATCTCCAATTCCTGTCCCATTGCCCGGCAGCGCTTAGTAAATATTTATTAAATGGGTTAATTCATGAAACCAATAACTTAGCAAAACTCTTTAAACTAGAATGAAGAAAAGGCAGTTATTCAAGTAAAGAGCCAGGATGATTTAGATAGGCCTGACAAGTAAGTTTAGTGTAATAAAACTTAAGTTAGAGGTACACAGAATTTGAGATTTTATAACTAAGAATGTCAGGATTGGATTTTATAACGATGTGTTCACTAAAGGATGCTAAAATGCTAGACTGAGCAGTAGATAAGCTATATCAGTGGATGTAAAAATATGAGACGGCACAGGTTAAAGAAGAGACCAGAAATGTGCCATTTACGAGATCAAATTGACAACAGCAACTCGAAAGGTTTGATGGGAAGCGTAGGGGGCAGTGAGTTGAAGATAATGGTGATGGAATAATTTGGAAAAGGATAGTGAGAATAGCAGCACAACTGGAAGAATGTAATTGATGTCTCTGAATTGTACATGTAGAAACTTGAAATGGTGTAACTTTGACTATGTATATTTTCACAAATAAATAAATAAACAAACGAATAGTCCTCCAAGGTCGAGAAAGGGGGAGTGTTGAAATGTCGCGGGGTTGTTAACCAATGTCATTAAAAAAAAAGAAAGAAAGAAACGTGCCATTTAATAGCTGCTTTCTAGTGTGGTAGCTTACTAAACAAACCTTCACATAACTTATCGACTAGATGTCTTAGGCTGGGTTCTCTAGAGGAGCAAAACCAGTGAAGCGTGTATACATAATTAAATATGGAGAGATTTAACTCAAGGAAATGGCTCACGCAGTTGTGGAGGCTAGCAAGTCCCAGATCCATGGGTCAGGCGTCAAGCTGGAGGCTTCTCCTGACTCATGTGCTTGCAAGGGCTGACAAACCCAAAATTAGAAGGTTAGATGGCAGGCTTCTGGCTCATTACCAAGAACAAGAGGTCAGAGGATGATGAGTCAGATGCAAGATCCAGAGAGAGCTTTGCCAGAACATCCATATATATTGGATGCAGGCCACACCCCCAAGGAAACTGATGGACTTTCAACTGATTGGCTGCTCACATCAGATCACAAAATGGAGGCTAGTTACATAATACCTTCCAAACCACTGAGAATCATGGCCTGGCCAAGTTGACACATAACCTTAACCATCACAGTTCATCCTTTGTCAGCTTGGTACCTGTACATATCTCCTTAAATCATACATAATCTCTAAATAAAGACAATTATAAAGTTATACTTAGCGGCTAACATGATACAACTAATGTACAACTGAAAATGCACTAGCCTTGTTTACCTCTTACATTTTATAATAAGCAATGGAATAAGGGAGGGAAGAAACAAAGGTATTTGCTCTACCCACATGCATACGTATAACAAAACAAGGAAGAAATACTAAAAGCAATTATAGTCCTTGTATCTACAACTGGTCATGTAGCCAGTATTTAGAACTACCTTCTTCCATCACCCATTCCGTATTCCTTTTGTGTTTAGCAAGCATCTTAGCTGGTCGTGGTTGTTTGCCCAGTGAGGTGACCCAAACCTTTTTCCTGAAGGCCATTAGTAGTCATGTTGGAATTGGGTTGCTGTAGTTTTCCATTGATTTTAATCACAGCGGTATTAAGAGACAACCTAAGGGATCTCCTGTATTCCAGACATACTCTTCTTTATCTCCATTATGTAATATCAGTGCGATTTCCCCTTGGTAATCAGGATCAGTTACACCAGCCAGTTTGGCAACTCCCTTCTTTGCTTGTTGATCCAGAGGCATGAGGAGGCCAAAGTGGCTGGGTGGCATTCTTAACTTCCAGTTCAGTGGAATCAGTGTTATGTCTCCAAGAGGGAGCATTCTTCCCTTTGGAACTAAGACCTCTAGACATGCAGAGCATAGGGTCATGGGGACAGGAAGCAAAAATTTTGCAAGCGGGTCTCTAGGACTTTTAGTGACTGGTGCCACTCCCATCTCCACCCCTTGATTCCTGGATCCATGAATCCTGGCTATGAGAGAAACAGCACCATGTATCGTACTCTGGTTTAGAGCATATAGAGCCTCCTGGAGAACATTGTTCCAACCCTGTAAAGTATTGCCCCTTAGCTGGCACTGTAATTGTGTCTTTAGAAGGCCATTCCATTGTTCTCTCAAGCCAGCTGCTTCAAAATGATGGGGAACTTGGTGAGACCAGTGAATTCCATGAGCATGGGCCCATTGCTGCACTTCATGTGCTCTGAAGTGAGTCTCTTGATTCAAGGCAATGCTGTGTGGGATACCACAATGATGGGTAAGGCAGTCTGTGTGTTCATGGATGGTAGTTTTGGCAAAAACACTGAGTGCAAGGAAGGCCAATCTGTATTTAGAGTAAGTGTCAATCCCAGTGAGAACAAAACACTGCCCTTTCTATGATGGAAGCAGTCCAGTGTAAACAAGCTGCCTCCATATTGCTGGCTGATTGCCCCGATAATGGTGCCATATCTTTGACTCAGTGTTGATCTCTGCTAGTGGCAGATTGGGCACTAAGCAGTGGCCGTAGCCAAGTCCTCCTTGGAGAGTGGAATTGCATGTTGCTGAGCCCATGCATAACCTCCATCCCTGCCATCATGGTCACTTTGTCCATGAGCCCATTGGGAAATGAGAGGATTGCTTGGGGAAAGAGGATGACTGGTTTCCACGGAATGCATAATCCTGTTCACTCTGCTGAGGTCACCCTTTGGTGAGCATTCACATAAGACACAAATATCTTCACTTTTTGGCCCATTCAGAGATGTCTGTCCACATACCTCTTCATGCACCTACTTGTCACCAATTTTCCAATCATGTTCCTTCCAAGTCCCTGACCATCCAGCCAAACCATTGGCTACAGTCCATGAATCAGTATACAGTCGCACTTCTGGCCATTTCTCCTTCCTAGCAAAGTGACCAACCAGATACACTGCTCGAAGTTCTGCCCATTGGGAGGATTTTCCTTCACCACTGTTCTTCAGGAAGGTTCCAGAAAGGGGCTGCAATGCCACCGCTGTCCACGTTCAAGTGGTACCTCCATATTGTACAGAACTGTTTGTAAACCAGGCATGAGTTTTCTCTTCATCAGTCAACTGATCATAAGGAACTCCCCATGATGTTATAGTACAGACTGGGAGAGGGAAGGTAATCTGACAGGAGTGGACACCATGGGCATTTGGGCTACTTTCTTATGTAACTTCCTTGTGCCTTCAGGCCCTGCTCGAGCCTGTCTTGTATATACCACTTCCATTTAATGATGGAGTGCTGTTGTGCATATCTGACTTTATGACTCTGTCATCTAGACAACACCGAGTTTGTGATGGGCAGCTCAGGCCACATAGTGACATGGTGGCCCATGGTTAAGTGGTGAGTCTCTACTAAGACCCAATAACAAGTTAAAAGCTGTTTCTCAAAAGGAGGGTAGTTATCTGCAGAGGATCGCAGGGCTTTGCTCCAAAATCCAAAAGATCTATACTGTGATTCACCAATAGGGGCCTGCCAAAGACTCCAAACAGCATCTCTGTCTGTCACTGACACTTCAAGCACCATTATATCAGCCAAGTTATATGGCCCAAGTGGCAGAGTGACTTGCACTGCAGCCTGAATCTGTTGCAGAGTCTTCTGTTGTCCTGGGCTCCACTCAAATCTAGCAGCTTTTGAAGTCACTTGATAAATGCTGGAGTAGCGTGCTGAAATGAGGGATATGTTGCCTCCAAAATCCAGGTAGGCCCACCAAGTGTTGTGCTCCTTTTTAATTGTAGGATGGGCCAGATGGAATAACTTATCCTTCATTTTAGAAAGAATATCTTGACATGCCCCACACCATTGGACCCCTAGAAATTTTCCTGAATTTTTGTTGGGTTAATTTCCCACCCTCTAGCACACAAATGTATTACCAATAAGTCTAGAGTCATTGATATTTCTTCCTTACTACATCCAGTCAGCATAATGTCATCAATGTAATGGACCAGTATGATGTCTTGTGGAAGGGAAGGGCAGTCAGGGTTCCTACTGACTAAATTATGACATAGGGCTGCAGAGTTGATAGAGCCCTGAGGTAGGAAACTCAAGGTGTGTTGCTGGCCTTCCCAGCTGAAAGCAAACTGCTTCTGGTGTTCCTTCATAACAAGTATGGAGAAAAAGGCATTAGCCAGATCAATAGCTGCATACCAGGTACCAAGAGATGTATTAATTTGCTCAAGCAATGAAACCACATTGCTGCAATTGTAGTGTCCACCTGGTTAAGTTTAGAATAATCCACTGTCATTTTCCATGATCCATCTATTTTTTGCACAGGCCAAATAGGCGTGTTGAATGGGGATGTGGTGGAAATCCAAAATCTTTCCAAGTCCTTGATGGTGGTAGTAATCTCTGCAATCTCTCCAGGAATGTGGTATTGCTTTTGATTTACTATTTTCCTAGATAGGGTCAGTTCTAATGGCTTCCACTTGGCCTTTCCTGCCATAATAGCCCTTACTCCACGTGTCAGGGATCCTTTGTGGGTGTTCTGCCAGTTGTGTGCATTCTGGAATTGGGGAAATCACTACAGGATGGGTTGGGGGACCCATTGGACCCACTGTGAGGCAAACCTGAGCTTAGACTGCGTTAGCAACCTGCCGTCCATATCCCCCCACTCTGACTGGTGGGCCACAGTGACATTTTGGGTCTCCTGTAATTAGTGTCAGTTCAGAGCCAGTGCCCAGTAATCACCCAAAAGTCTGATTGTTTCCTTTTTCCCAGTGAATAGTCACTCTTGTAAAAGGCTGTAGATCCCTTTGGGGAAGGCTGGGAGAAAGATTAACAGTATAAAGTTTTGACAGTGTGGGGGGGTCCTTCCTCAAAGGGACATGACCTCCCCTTTATTCAAGGGGTTGTGGGTTTGTACGGTGGCTCAAATCTGGGAATTGATTGTGGGGCCGTGACTCTATTCTGGCAGTTCGAGTTAGACTGCCATTCACTTGTCCTAGAATTCTTCCGCTTGTATAGACCAAGTACATATTTAGTAGATTTCCCATCTGTTTCACGGCTAGGGCCACCATGACTAAGTAGCCAATGCCGTAAGTCTATATGAGTTAGACTATTCTCATTACTGCTTTGACTCTAGTGTCCATTATGGTAACCACATCCACCTTGTCTTTGGTGATTAAGCGTCACAGCTTGGCTCGTACTGCCGTGGGGTCTAGTCAGCCCCACTGTAGTTAGGTATCTTAATTCAGTTAGGTCAGTTCTCACTGTCAGATCTGACTTACATAAAATAGCAATCACAGTAGTCTTCAAGGATACTGGGGCTACCTTCACAAATTTGTTACTCACTGCTGTTGTGAAAAGTATGTCCTTTGGACACTCCATTGGTGGGTGTGTAGGTGCAATCGGATAAATACAGTCTAGTGTGCCAATTTCCCTAAGCCTTTGGATATCTTCTACAGTATACCAAGGCAGATCTAGCATTTCAGTTGATTTAGTGTAGGCAACTGCTTAATCCATGTTTTAGTGAACCAACAAAATAAACTATTTGATCTTTTTGTAACCTCTCGAGCCGAAACATTGAATAAAGAACCTGTGCTCAGTGGGTCCATATCAATAAACTCAGACTGATCCAACTTTATGTTCCTTGTGCCATTATCCCACACCCTTAATAGCCATTCCCACCCAGTGTTCCCTAGGCTTCTGTTTGTACATGTTAGAGAAGTCAAGCAGTTTTTTTAGAGTGTAGCGTACCTCCTCCTGGGTCACATTTTGTACTTCACCTTTTGGGGCTTGCTGGGACTTAAGTCTCGTAATAGGTCCAGAAGCAAAAATGAGTGGTGGTTGTGGGTCCTGGTGACATTCAGCAATGTCTTGTAATACATCTGCCTCAGTCAATGCCCCCGGCAATGGCCCAGACGCTACCCCAAGCTATATCTCAGACATAGGCTCTTTAGACACAACTAGGTTAATCTCTGGGTGGAAGGTAAAATGTTTTTACTGGAGAGGGTGGCTTCCCAGACAAAGGTGGAACAATCTCTTCATATGAAAGTTAAGGGGGCTGGTTCTAATGTCAGGAGTGATTCCACGGAATTTATGGGCTCAGTGTTCCCAGCTTCTTGATTATCTGCCCATATGTCCCCATTGCAAGTGTCAGGATCCCTTTTTTTTCTAATCAGTACCCTCACTTCAACTTCAGACAACATTTGAGGTTGGGACTTCAACTGAAATTGTATTTGGACACTGTTACGATAAGACTGGGTTTGGTTTTCGGCCATATCAGCTCTGTTGCTACAAGAAATGAGGCTTTCAAGGCACAAGTGGAAACTTCAGGTCTTTTATGCGGTGCTTGAGCTGTGACTCTGAAGCCTTGAACTCATTTCTTTATTTCACCACTTTGTCTAGCGAAAGTAGGACCAACCAGTCAGCTTCTCTATACTTCTCAGTTTGACAGAAATACTTAAAGGCGTCAAAGATACAGTCACCCACAGCCTTGTTTCTCACAAATATTTGATCCAGTGGTGATGATATTTTATGTATTTCTACTGCCACTTCATGCCATGGATTAGGTATGCCCTCCTTACTGGAATTAGAATTGTCAGTGTATTTAAGTCTAGTGAGACTTGAGAACCAGTTTAGAAAACTCATCCTTAAGATTTTGTTCCTCTAGAACCACTCTTGGTACCAGCTGTCTTAGGTTGGGTTCCATAGAGGAGCAAAACCAGTGAAGTGTGTAGGTATATAAATATATTTGTAGAGATTTCTCTCAAGGGAATGGCTCACACAGTTTTGGAGGCTGGCAAGTCCCAAATCCACGGGCAGGCGTCAAACTGGAGACTTCTCCTGACCCACGTTGTTGCAGGGGCTGATGAACCCAAAATCGGCAGGTCAGATATAATGCTGCTGGTTTACAGGGTTTCGGGAGCTGGCGAATTCCAAGATCTGCAGGTCAGGTAGCAGGCTGCTGGCTCACATCCCAAGAACTGGAGGTCAGAGGATGACGAGTCTGATGTAGGATCCAGAGGGAGCTTTGTCAGAACGTCCATATATTTTGTATGCAGGCCACACCCCTACGGATACTGGTTGGCTTTCAGCTGAGTGGCTTTCATCTGATTAGCTGCTCACATCAGATCACAAAACAAAATGGAGAATGATTACATAATATCTGCCAAACCACTGAAAATCATGGCCTAGACAAGTTGACACATAACCTTAACCATCATTCTAGATTAACTAGTTGATGCCCCATTCCTGATAAAAACACATTGTCCAATGCCCCCATGGTATGCTTACTCCACAGTATGTCTGTGAATATCTGCTTCTGCTAGTTGAGTTGTATCATTATCAAGAGTCATTTAGTTATTTGTTCACTCAAGGCTGTGTTCATACTAGTTATACTACTTATTTTCATTACACAATTTAAATAATCATTATATACATCAAGAAAAAGAACAAAGAGAAGTGATGTTTCTGTGAAAGTTGAATGCTTTGAAAAGATTTGATAAAGCATAATTACTAAAAAATACTGTTGAATTAAGTATGAACAAGACAATTATAAAATATTAGGTTAAATTATTCATTAAAAAAAACAAAGATTCTACACTCAAATTGCTTCGCGTGTCTTTTAAGTTCATGCTTCACTTTAAACGCGGTGGTTTTCAGTCAGTGTATCATGAAATCAGTTTAGTGAGTTGAAACCATTAATAAGAAATTAAAATATATATATGTATATCTCAAAACATATCAAAATGCATTGTATTTAGGAAGGAGCCTTGTTTCATGAAACTTTTATTGAGTTTTTTAATACTGTCTCTTTCTCTTTCTATATATGTATTATGTATAATGTAAAATGTGACTTTCAGTGAAAAGTTGGAAAACATGGCTAAGGAAGTCAAAAATGGAAATATTAGAGTGTATATTAACGGTATGTTTTACCCAAGAAAGAAGAGGAGACTCAAATTGGTGTGTCTAAATTCAAAGAAAGTAGTATCCAAGAGCTCAGATTTTGATGTCAGCAAAATCTGGTTTTAAATCCTGACTCTAAATTATTAGTGTGACATTGTTTTTGCGTAGTGTTCAGTTAGTATTTCAATTCTCTGTGGCTCAGTCTCCTTATCTTTAAGAAGGGAAAATGAAATAGATAAAATGAGACTTCATGAAAATTTAAAACTTTTTGTTTATCAGAAGACTTTATCAACAAGGTGAAGAGACAACCTAAGATTGGGAGAAAATTTTGGGCAACCACATATCTGATAAGGGATTAATATCCAGAATATATTAAGAAC
>NW_004444081.1:7219479-7221522 GCF_000243295.1 Trichechus manatus latirostris
GTTAGCAGTGAGCACTTAACCACTGCACCACCAGGGCTCCTTTTAATGGATTCGTACTCAGCCATAAAGAGAAATAAAGTCATGATACATACTATAATGAGCCTTGGAAATATTATGCCGAGTGAAAAGTCACAAAATGATAAAGATTGTATGATCCTACTTACATGAAATATCTAGAATAGGCAAATGTAGAGAGACCAAAGTTTATTAGCGGTTATCAGGGGTGGGAGGGGGAGGGGGAAAGATGGTGCTTAGGGGGCACAAGCTTCTGTTAAGGTGATGGTTGCCCAACATGATGAACATAATTAATGTCACTGAATTGTACATGTAAAAAATGTTGAAACGGCAAATGTTTTGTTTTATATATAGATATATATATTACAGTAAAAATAAGGGAAGGTAAAAATGCCTACTTGATAGGGTTTCTGTAAGTCTCCTGAATTGCCTAAGATGCTTAGGATGTAATGTTGTCATATTGTAATGCTTGAAGAATTTTGGGTTGATGTTTTACCTTGTAAATCTACTTTAAATTGAATATTGTTTAGTAAGGATTATATATATATATATGTACGTATGTATGCATAGCATGGGGCCCTCGTGGCACAGTGGTTAAGAGCTTGGCTGCTAACCAAAAGGTAGGCAGTTCGAATCCACCAGCCGCTCCTTGGAAAGTATATGTGTCTGTACAGATATAGATGTAGATATGTAGATATACTAAGTAATTCCACAGTTTACAAGACTCATTTTTTGGCTCTCCATATTGTAGGTAACAAACTGTCTCCTACTTGAGATTGATTTTGTAGGAATTGGGGGGGGGGGCAGTGTACTGCATAATATGTAGCATTCGACTATTCTGTCCTGTTAATTTAGTATTTTAAAAATATTTGTAGATAATTTTCATACTCTTGAAGATAATTTTATAGGTCCTGCACTGCTTCCGGATTTATTCTGTTGCCTTGTTTAAAGCAGGGCTTTCTCCTGACAGTTTGTGTTAACGTTTGGAAAATTCCCTATCAGTAGACTTGCACCATCTTGACAGCCCTATGTTTTGCTTCTACCTTGCTAATTGTTTCCTTGGGATTATTTGGATTGTGTAGAAAGCTTTTTTGCAAATCCTCTTATTACTGAAGTCATTGTTGCCAGCAGGAATAAGATTAAAAGTGCTTAAGTCTGTAGAGTTGTTTATAATTTGTACGTGTCATTTCAGTGGCACTTTAACAGAACTCCATCTCCTGTCCCTCCCTTCTCGCCCAGTACTAGCTCAAGTTAGGTCCGAGAAGCCAGGCCATTGGAAGAAATGTCATTTTATCCTCCTAATTATTATGCTGGCACTCAGGAGGTAATTTTTCCCTTCATGCACTGCCAATTAATATGCAAATAAGCTGATAAATATTTATGTAACGATTTAAATTATGCAGGGAGTGCTTTCAGTGTATTCTCTAAATGAATTGTTCCTGGACTTCAAAGTACTGGCTGCTGTGCTAACGAGGAGAGATTTGCATAAGGCCCTAATCACACGCATACTGATTAAGCTTCATTATGGAAACTGCCAGCTGCAATCTTTGTTTCTATTTTATTACAAAAAGGGGAACTTCTTATGCTTCAGTTGCCTTGACAATGTCAGTCCTAGCTGGTAGGAGAGGCTAAAACTCCTCTGAGCAACTGAAGTTTCTTTATTCAATTGAAGATTGCTATGGTGTAACTGAAGTTGTATTTTGCTCCCCCCACCCCATCCACTTTCCACCCCCCACCTTGTTCTGTTAAGAACGTAGTGTGTAGATTTGTTAGAAATAGTAGTACCTTCTTTTCCCTTCCCCAAACCACTACCTGTTCTTCCTTGCTTTGGACAGTTTGAACCTCTAGAAGATTTCACAGCAATGCTGGACTGCAGTGACTATGTTCTAGGTGGGTACCAGCACAGTTCTTTCTTATGAGCTTTAATATGGAAATAGCCTGTGTGGGGTTGACTATGCATAAATGCTTAATGGCATATGCATCCTAGTCGGGAGGGGGAGGGGTGGCGGGTTGAGCAGGGAAGGAGGA
>NW_004444081.1:7222823-7224091 GCF_000243295.1 Trichechus manatus latirostris
TAGAAGAACCTTTGAAAAATCCACATAGAAGATCTGTGACATAATCTTTATAGATATGGAAATTAGAATATGAATTGTACAAGGTCAGGCTCATGACTTTTTAAGAATTATACCTCTTTTGTTTTTATCGTGTCCACGTGTGTGGGAAGATTGTTACCCATTTTATAAATGTTAACTGGTTCATTTTTTTTTTTTTTTTAACTTTAAATTCTAAGGGAAGCATTGAGCAAGGTGTATGCTTAATGGTATATTGTACTACATTAGGATTTTTGAGTTTCATAAAATTCTGGTTAAGTCATTCAGAAAGCTGATTTTCACTAAGTCTGTCCACCTGTTCCTTTCATACCTTAGTGTGCTTTCAGATGCTATTTAAGTTTTTCTGGACAGCTTCTCTGTTTTAGTAACTAAATAATGTCTTCAGTGGATGGGGGTGGGGGGAAGGAAGCTGTAGAACTACCCACATTTAAGGCCATAAGCACACATATTTGAACCCTTTGAACATCTGAGGAAAACCAAACTCAATGATACAACTGCCCAAGCTCATGAGATAAACTGTTACAAAAACTACTGTCTTATAAAAACTACTATACAGCTTCTAAGTTGGAGATGAAATTTATGGAGGAAGGACTCCTGATTCTTTCTTGTCACTTATGTATGCAGTTAATGCAGCTGTAGACAACTTCCTTGAGACTTCTGTGTAACAGTTGTTTTGATTTCCTAGTTAAGTGTTTAAACAGATGGCAAAATGTGCTCTTAGGTCAAAAAATCAAATACAACATATTTAAGTATTTTTTCTCTATTTATAACTGTAGTTAAATGGTTCTTGACCTGGTAGGAGAAAAGGCAGAACTTGTTTGATAATAAACTTGTTTGGTTATAAATATGTTAAGTTTGAGTTTGCAATAGATGTGAAATAAGACATTTATATAATGTGTATTCAATTTTTGACCCTTTCAAAGAGGTAGAAGAAGAACTGACTTGTTCTTGCCTCATCTCTTCTCTTGCATGTCTTCTGGAATACCTACTATTGCTTATTACTATGGAAACCTTCATTAAATAGATAACCCTAAAAGAAGGAAAGCCCAATCAGCAGTTTCATTTGGGATATTAAGGTAGTTTAACTTTTAAGTGGCTGTGGTTGTAGTTCAAATTTGAAATTATTAGATGGATGTGTTTTATGCCTTGTAGTACAACTTCTTGTACTGGTTTAAGATTAAAGGGTGAATTTGACATTGATTTTGACACTTGTTTCATATGGTTTGTGGGGG
>NW_004444081.1:7225490-7231261 GCF_000243295.1 Trichechus manatus latirostris
AACACAGGTAAGATATAGTCCCCAGACCCAGCTTTTTCATTAGGTCTAATAGAGCTAAAAAAGAGACTTTCCATTTAACTATGACTTATATTTGGCAGATAAAGACCAATTTGATTGTTGAGTTGTCAGATACTATAATTTAGTACTTGCAGAAATTGCAATTGTGTTTTCTTAAGATTATCTAACTTTCTTTGGCAGATAGCTTCATCTTTTTGTTTCCACGTATCAGAGAAACTATAGTGCAATCAAGAGATGAAGTAATAAAGTGATTAAGAGGCCTGTGAGTCAGATAGTTCCAACCATGGATTTGCCACTTACCTGCTAAGCGACTTTAGGCAATTTCCCCAATCTTTCGGAGACCTAATTTCTTTATCTGTAAATTGGGGATAATGTATCTCATAGATAGTTGTGAGTACTAAAGGAGATAATATGTGAAGTATTAAGCACAGTGTCAGCTACACAATAACCATGCAATAAAAACTTGCTGTTGTTACAGGTTTTAATCAAAATAGTAAATATTATCCACCTCACAGTGAATAGAAATTAAAGTTTTGGTAGTGTCAGTAAGTACTTAAACACATACAACCATTTCAAATACATCCTTTTATTGTGTAGAGCTTTTTTTTTTTTTTTAATTTATACATGGTTATACCCTTTATTAAAAGAAAATTATTATACAAATGAGAAAATGAAGCTCTATGAGAGAAAGGTAAGTTCATAAAGGATAAGTTGTCTACACAGCCTGTACTCTTAATTTAGTACAGTATTCAGAGGATGTTTGACTGTGCATCTTTATCATCAGCCAGAGATGGTAGCCAGATTCTGGTGAATGTATAAATTAATTATTGAATCAAGTAAGAATGGAATTATGTTATTAGGCTAGTAGTTTCTAAAGTAAACTAGATTTTTCACTTGCGGGGAAAGTTCCCTCTTCGACCCATCATTTTAAAAAGACCTAACCATGGGAGGAAGTAAGAATGAGGATCACTCTTAGAAACTGCCTTTGTTTTCTACCTCTACTGGCCAAAAAACCTTTTAATTTATAGTAGATGACTTGAACCAATATAGCAGTTTCCTGATGGCGTACTTTTCATTCTAAACTATCCTATACCTGTAGATGTTTATAAATCTTTTTATCTTCAAAATAAACCTACCTTTCTATGTAAAACTGAGCTATGAGGTTTCTGTGTTCAGGGGAAACACTCAGTGGGATGGGTTGACACAATAGCTGTAACAGTGGACTCAAATATGTACAAAGATCATGAAAATGACACAAGACTGGGCAACATTTCGTTTTGTTATACATAAGGTTGCCATGAGTTGGAGCTGACATGACGGCAACTAACAATAGCAACAACAGCAGTTAATCTCCAACTAAGACTAACTAGTCAGACTGCTGTTGTACCTCCTGAGAGGGAGAAGGGGAAACATCCCATTCTGTCTGAATTCTTTGTCAGCCAAAGTCTCCTTTCTGTCATTTCTCTGTCCCCTGTTTGAACCCCGTCTTTCCTTATTTTGTAGCACTGGTCCCTATGCCAGTGCAGGTGTGGGACTTGTTTGCAGTGAGATGCAGGGGAGTAAGTCCCATTAAATGGTTGGAGGAGAGTGGGCAGGACACCTGTGCCTAAAGAACAGCTTTGAAGAGGGGACATGCATTTCTGTCTAAGGGAAGAAAAACAGACTTACAGAATGGTTGGAGAACACTGAAAATATCCACTACATTGTATTCCTTGGGAGTCCCCGTATTTGCTTTAACACCAGCACTATAACAGCTGTTTCAGTGTGTGCCATTTATTGAGCATCTACAACATTTAATAAAATCCCCATGACATACTTTTGGAAATCTTAAATACTGTACACATTATCTGATTTCAGTTTGAATTCTAATGACAACCCTACAAGTTATGTATTATTTCTATTTCAGAGAATGGGAAATTGAGGCACAAAAACAGCCAGGAAATAAAGGCAGGACCAGAATGTGCACCCCACATGTGATTTCTTTCATGAACGTCAGTGAAATAAAACTGAAAATTTAAGCAACCCTTTATGTATGTATAGGCCTAAAACCACTTACAAAGCTGTGTAAGATAAATTCTGGCTGGAGAACTTGGTGAAACAGTCTTGTGATTTTTTTGCCCTGTGTTAATATGGAATGCATGGCAGACTCATTCCCATCATAGAGCTGAGCAGTATTGATTTAGATATTTTGCTCTTTAATGTCTCTAAAACTCCAATTTTGTGGCAGTTTCTTAGACTTAAACTTCCATCACCAGCAATAGCAGGTGATTTTCTCCTTTCCCTGTAAAGAGAGAAATATTTTATTGCTTTTTCACAAGAATTACTGCTAATACAATAATACATGGAAGCTGTATCAGATTGAATATGAGATGGTCAGCCATCTTAACTCCTAAGTCACTTCCTGTTTGTCAACTACGGCATTGTTGTTGCCTTAGTAAAACTGCAAGTGACTTCCATGTCATGGACTTTAGACTCACTTGAGAATAACCGAAACATTGAATATCAGTTACTCAAGTGCGAAGGGTCTATCACTATCTTCTTAGCACCTCCCACGATGTAGCTTGTTAGGTTATAGGGCTATACCAATACATTTGAATTCCAGTTTACATATTAAGTTACCATGTTGAATTTATTAAGTAAAAAATTACAGTTTACTCACGTTTATAAATGGATTTTTATTTAAAAATTAACAAATGAACCTCCAGACTTCAATTTTAAGGAATATACGGTTCTTAGCTTTTACTAGTTTATGAAAAACAAGTAAAATTTTTAAAGGAAAGAACCGTTATCGTTATAATAAAACCAAAGTTTTACGTTTTCTGGATTTTAAATACTTTTGTATAGATCATTTTTTTTCTGGAACTTTTACATTTGTAATAATTTTGAGTTGTGACATTTGAAGAGAATGGTATGAAAATACTTAAGATTGCATTGATATATTATTACTTCTTTGCTTTTCTCCTACCAGAATTATTTATTTAACTTGAGTAGCTAAATCTGAAAGTGAACTTTTGTCAAATAGGCCTTATTCTGTGTTCATAGAAAATCTATAGTTAATAGATTTGTTAATTTATTTATTCAGTAAGTGCATGTCCTATAAATAAAGTATTGTACTTGGTGCTATGAAAAGATACCAGTGTGAGTAGATGAGATACTCCTAGTCTTTAAGTAGATTACAATCCATTAAGAGGTAAGACAGATACACAGAATCTGATTCAGGATAGATTATGGTAAGTAATTTCAGAGGAGTCATAAAAAAGTGCCGTAGTGGGGTTTAAGGAGGTGATTTTAGGAGGAAATTTGAGTATGTGTATAGGCCAGGCAGAAGGAACCATCAGGGAGGAAGAGATTGAAGAACAAAAAACAAAGGTTGGGAAGAAAGGCTGGGATCAAAGGTACAGAATGAAGGATTAACTTTCAAAATGTAAGAAGATAAACCCCTTTCTCTAAAATTGGAGAGACAAAGGTAAGATTAAACAATGACAGAAAATTGAGGTGAAAAGGAGGAGGAAAGCTGAGAAATAATTCAGATCAAATTGCCCCATTTTTTTCTCCATCAGAGAGATGAGGTGATCATCTGAAAGGAAGGCAGAGATAATAATAGCTGCAGCAGCTACTATTTCAACCTACAGCGACCCTGGAGGACAGAGTAGAACTACGCTACAGCATCTCCAAGGAGCCACTGGTGAATTTGAACTGCCAACCTTTTGGTTAGCAGCCTATCAGTTAACCACTACACCACCAGGGCTCCTTATTATGTATACTTTATATCATAATTGTTCTAATATGCCTGTAAGGTTAGTAATCTTATACCTATTGTATAGATGAAGTAACCGAAGTTCAGAATGGTTTAGTACTTTGCGATTGCAAAGGTCATGACCCTTTTATTATTCCACACTGCCTTCCTAGGAAAGGACTAGATGAAATGAGTTTGGGAATTTGAATAGAGTGAATAAGTTTTGATGTAAGTACCCTTAGGTAATTGATTTAAATAAATAAAAAGGATTTATAAGCCTGTTGAAGGTCGGGCTCAGGTTGAAGAAAATAAATGGGTAGCTTATCTAGCCAACATGCTTGTATGATCTTCTCCTTAACTAGCTCAACAGATCCAGATCAGGAGTGAAGAAAATGGGAGATTGGATGATTTTGCCAAAATAATACTCTCTCAACAACAAACTCATCTGGACAAGAGGGAGTGGTATGGTATGGTATTTCTTATAGCATAATTCTTTGGACAGGCTGCCAAGCCCAGAGAGCCAAAAGAAAGTCTTGGTCTTTGGCTACTT
The DNA here is from genome assembly GCF_000243295.1 of Trichechus manatus latirostris. Taxonomy (NCBI): domain Eukaryota; kingdom Metazoa; phylum Chordata; class Mammalia; order Sirenia; family Trichechidae; genus Trichechus; species Trichechus manatus. The sequence goes on from NW_004444081.1 coordinate 7,229,795, forward strand.
AGTATGAACTCCACTGGTCAGCAGTTGTGCACTAGGTCCCACATTTTGTTGGAAAATTAGAATGGGTGGTAGTTAGTGTCAAGTCATTCCTATAGTGGTACTTAAAATAAAAAGGAGCTCCTGTGGTGCAGTGGTTAAGAGCTACAGCTGCTAACCAAAAGGTCGGCAGTTCGAATCCACCAGCTGCTCCTTGGAAACCCTATGTGGTAGTTCTGTTCTGCCCTGTAGGATCGCTATGAGTCGGAATCAACTTGATGGCGATGGGTTTGGTTTGGTTTTGGTAAAATAAGAAAGGGGAGGGGGAATAACTTCATAGTATTGTAGGCAGTTTTGATGTTTCATTCCCATCTGTTTACAAAGTAAACAGCTGATCAAGATTTTTCAGGATGCTGCCAACTGTCAGTTGTTAATCTTTTTCAGGAGATGCTTCAGTTTTAAAAGCTTCTGCATTCATAGCAAATCTTTCCTTGGCAGATATTTCATTAGAGGAAAAAAACTGAGTTAAACTCAATGAGAGTAAAAATTCCTATTTAAAGCTAGTTTCCACAGTGAGCAGAACTGTGAGCTGGAAGACTTGTTTCTTGTGAGACTTGTTACAGAACAGTCTACCTGTTAGCTCTTTCATGTCTTGCCCGATGCTTGAATGGAAGAGACAATTATGCTGCTGTTTCTCATTAAATCTTGCTGTTTTTCTACCCAAACGAAAATGTGTAATCGTAAGTACTTTTATACCACTGCATAATTTTTTTTTGTTTCAAGCACCGTTTGAGAGCTAACATTCACATACTTAATTTTACTTATTTGCTGATTGAGATTCTGATTTCTTGAGGCACATAAACTGCTTTTTGAAATAGAGTATGGTAAATTTATATGAATTAGTGCTTGCCAGATACAGGAAGGAGAAGAAAACACTTGATCAAATCAAGAAAAAGGATGAAACGGGTAATTAACATGGAAGTCAAAATTGCCTGCTAATTTAGCTATCATCAATATCAGGAGAGTAGATGGAGATTGGGTGGCTCAAGTAAATTTAATCTCTATCATCATGATAATTAAGTACTAATATGTTTCCTAATCATGTGCTCTGCTATGCTGGGAATGACAAATTGAAGAGGAATGGCATTGCATTCATCATGAAAAAACATTTCAAGATACATCCTCAAGTACAATGCTGTCATTGGTAGGATAATATCCATACACCTACAAGGAAGACCATTTATAGTTAATACAATTATTATTCACATTTACACACCAACTACTAATGCCAAAGATGAAGAAATTGAAGAATTTTGCCAGCTTCCACAGTCTGAAATTGATCAAACATGCAGTCAAGATGCATTGGTAATTACCGGTGATTGGAATGCGAAAGTTGGAAAAAGAAGAAGGATCAGTAGTTAGAAAACATGGATTTGGTGATATAAATGACAGTGGAGATGGCGTGATAGAATTTTGCAAGACCAAAGGCTT
>NW_004444082.1:0-2651 GCF_000243295.1 Trichechus manatus latirostris
AGGTAAGCTGTTAGCTCAAGTCCCAAGAACCGTAGGTGAGACAACAAGTGGCAGCTGCTGAATCTGAAACAAGCCAAAAAACCTTGGCAAAGTGAGCAGACAGAAAGTAACCAGCAGAAGACAGAGAGATGAAGCTGAGGGGGTAGTGAGCTGCCACAGGCCCCACCCCCACCAGTACCACTCAGTAGAGTCCATCATGGGGGTGATCACATATCAAATTTCAACAGGGAAGTGATCACAACATTATGCAACTGCTAAAACACTGAGAATCATGACCTATCCAAGTTGACGTACAATCTTAACCATCACAGATGGCCTTATTTATTTATATTTTTCTTGTTATTGCAGCAGTGACTATGTTGGTGGGGGCAGTTATCATAGAACTTCAGAGAAGGCCTCTAAGGTCTTTTTCAAGACTGCTTCAGCATAAGTCAGCTTGAAGTTCTTTTACTTTGTTATTTTATTGTACCGAGTGTTTTCAGTGCTCTGGGAAGTCAGAAAACTGTAGTTTTCCCAGTCCCATGAGCCTTCTGTTCCTTGTTTCTTTATGGCGCAAATTAAATCTTTCATTTTAAAATTAGAAGGACTTCTTTTTGCCTGATTATCATATAAACTATTTGGTATAAATCAGGGAATCCAAGGTGGTAAACTTCAATAAGAATCTTAAATTCTTTAGCAAATTTATAGGGGTCCTCATGCAGTTTTGGAAAATCTTTCACAATACTACACAGTTTGGACTGTGCCCAAGAACTGAAAGTGATATGAGTGGTTCTTCCTCTGTATTAGGGCAGATTTTAAAAGGCATTTTAGGTAAAGGTTTCTCAACAGAGTTTTGACAGAGCATTATCAGAGAACAGGAAGGCAGAGAAAGAAATAAAGGAGTAGCAGCTGGCAATGGAATTTACTGCCTGGAAAAACCAATTTGTTTAAGTCAACAGCTAAATTCCCCTTAGTAAGTTCATGCCAGTGATCAACTAGCTCTTTCCATCTTACTAAGTAACCTGTACATACAGAAAACTGGAAGGTGCACTATGTCAACAGATGCAATCCTATGTGCGCCAAATCTGAATATGCACTGAAACTTTGATGGGCAAAAAGAAAAGAGTTCAAATTAAATAGGCTGAAACCTCCTGCTACCCAATGTAAGCCTCACCAAACTAAATCTGGCAGTGAACTCATCAAAATGTTCAAACAGTGAACTGAAAAATAAAAGTATAAAAGAGAAAATACAAACAGACAACCAACAATAAATCTCAAGGAATTCAATGCAAGGAGACAGAGTTCGATTTGAGAAGTCACTCACCAGTCTGCTGTCCCTAGAGATCCATGGAAGCAGAGTCCTTTAAAGGGCTCATGCTGGACCAGTGCCCATTTCCTCAATCCTCTGGGGGCCACCTCCAGTTGTGCACCTTCAAATCCCACTGCTGCCACCAAAAATGTCAAAGAATAATAACAGCTCATACTCTTGTCAAAATAAAAGCAAAGAGATTTATTGAAAGTAAAGAGACAGCTTGAGCCAGAGAGACACTGAATCTCATAAAATGAAATCCAGCACTCTGTGGTGGGAAGCTGCAGAAATGTATTTAAAGGGTGAAAACAAAGAACTTAAAGCACATTATTTTGATTGGAAGTTACAAACTTTAATCAACCCAAGGTGGGATTACTTGAAGCAGAGATTTGAAAGGAATTGGTATAAAGAAAGTATGTGTCTTTCTTAGACTGGTTACAATGTGATAATTGCAAAGCTACGTGGCAAAAGGGGGTGGTTACTGGATGGTTACAACAGGACATTTTTTCCTTAGAAACAGCTTTCTCAAGTGAAATTTTTCCTGTGGGTACTTGTGTAGGAGATTTACATAAGGGTCTGCACAAAGGTCTCTTCTCAGAGACATCGTTTCTACATCTTTAACTGGGAACAATTGCTAGGAAAAAAAAACAGAAATAACAAGAAAACAGAGACGAGTTCAAACCTGACCTAACCCTTTCAGATACTCCAGGCACCTCTATTTTAAATTCCCTTACACAGAGAGAGAGAGAACGTTACACAGAGAGAACACCTCAGAGTTCCAGGACAGATGAGTCTTCATTAACTGCAGGAAGGTAAAGACCTACAATGCTAAGGAAGGAGAAGAGCCTGCTAACTTTGTCCCAGTTTTCAGAACCCTTTTTGTTGCTGTTTAGAATAGTGCTTCTCACACTTTGGTCTCAGGAACTCTGTCTTAGTCATCTAGGGCTGCTATAACAGATATACCACAAGTGGATAACTTCAACAAACGGAAGTTTATTCTCTCACAGTCTAGTAGGCTAGAAGTCCAAATTCAGAGTGTCAGCTCCAGGGGAAGGCTTTATCTCTCTGGCAGTTCTGGAGGAAGGTCCTTGTCATCAGTCTTCCCCTGGTCTAGGAGCTTCTCTGCACAGTAACCTCAGGTCCAAAGGACAGGCTCTGCTCCTGGCACTGCTTCCTTGGTGGTATGAGGCCCCCCGTCTCTGCTTTCATCCCTCTTTTACATCTCAAAAGAGACTGGCTCAAGACACAGTCAAATCTTGTAGATTGAGTACTGCCTCATTAACATAACTGTCACTAATCCATCTCATCAACATCAAAGAAATAGGATTTACAACACATAGGAAAATCACATTGAATGACAAAA
>NW_004444082.1:3480-4808 GCF_000243295.1 Trichechus manatus latirostris
ATTTGGGGCATTATGATAGATTTCCATGAAATGGCATTCTCCTTATTTCCATCAACCTTTTTGACTGTTCTTTTTCAATTTCTTTTGCTGGCTCCTTCTCCTTTACCTCTGTATCTAGAGGGCAGTGAAAGAGAGAGGGAATTCCATCCACAAATGTTTGGATTGACTGAGAAAGTCTCAAAGTACAAACAGGCATCTTTCCTGCTGAGTGATGGAACAGTATTCTGGATTGAAATGAGACTGATAAGGCTGCTTAGTACAGAACTTAAAGTATCCTGGGTCCTCTTCTGTTTATGCTCTTTCTAGATGGTTTCATTTAATCCCTTAGATATCATTGCTTATATCTTTGTGACACACTATCTGCCACCTTTGCCTCTGACCTGAGTTCCAAATTCAAAATTTAACTGTCAACATGATGTCTCCACTTTTATGCCTCAAAAACAGCTCAAATTTAGCAAAGCCAAAACTGAGCTCCCTACCTTTCCCCTCAGTGCACACACTCAGGCCTGTTCCTTCTCCAATTTCCCCATCTTATAAATTGGCATCACAGTCTTTTAAGTTACTCAAAGTATATATAAATCTAGGAGTCATTTTTGAAATCTACTCATCTGGACCTCTTATATCTCAATCTGTCACCTAGTCCTGTTGATTATAATCCCAACTTATATCTGTAATATGTTAACTTTTCCCTTTACTACTACCTTCATCCAAGTCTACCATCATATTTGCCTGAACTACTCAACAACATCCTAACTATTCTTATATTCATATACATTGCCCTCTCTCCAGTCTGTCTCCACTTAATCTTTTAAAATCATAAAAATGAATACATCACTCTCCTGCCTACAGTTTTTTTGTTTGTTTGTTTTTTGCAATGGCTTCTCAATGTTCTTAGGATAAATTTCAAATCTTAAGAACTTTGACATTCTGTGTGATCTGGACCCTGATTACCTCTCCAGCCTCTTCTCACACCACTCTTCCTATTACTCTGTATGCTCCACCCACAGTGTTTTTTATTCATTCAGTGAGCAATGATTGTGTATTGAGAAGACACTGTTAGAGCATGAAAGCTGTAGTGGTGAACAAGGTCAATGAGGATCCTATTCTCATGGAATTTATACTCTAAAGTAGGGAAGTAGGTTATAAGCAGCCATGCCAATGAATGTCCAGCGTAATTTCAGATAGTAAAAGTGCTATGATGAAGATAGAGAGTAATATGATAGAAAGTGATGGCAAACTACTTCAAACCAGGTGGTTGGGGAAGACCTCTCTGAGAAGCTGAGCTCAGAATGACAAAAAGGGGACAGATTAGCAATGTTAAAATGTGA
>NW_004444082.1:6037-7591 GCF_000243295.1 Trichechus manatus latirostris
TTAACCAATGTCTTACAACAATAAGTGCACTGTTTAATGAGAAGCTAATTTGTTCTATAAACCTTCATCTAAAGTATAACCAAAAAAAAAGAAACCCTAGAGTTTGTGAAATGAAGGGTGTTTGTAATGCTTGGGTGATCTGTTCTTTATCGGGCAGGAAGATTCACATAGAACAGAGCCCAGGATATTGCAAATAAAAAAATAAAAAGTAAAGCCACAGTGAGTTTATGTTAATGGGGGAGTAACAACTCAGAAAAGGAGGGTGAGAATGGTTGCACAACTCGAAGAAAGCAATCAATATCACTGAATTTTACATGTAGAAACTGTTGAATTGGTGTATGTTTCTCTGTGTATGTTCTCAACAACAACAAAATAAATAAAATAAAAAGCAAAGCTGAGTTGCAGAAAAAAAAAAAAAAATTCCACCTAGTGGTGACAACAAGGATAAAAGCTCTGAGGCAGAAACAAATTTGTTAATTAAATAGACCAGTGTGGCTGGACCATAGGGAGGTAGTATATTAGTTTTCTACTGCTGCTGTAACAAATTACCACACGCTTAGTGACTTAAAACAACACAAATTTATTATCTTAAAGTTCTGAAGGTCAGATGTCCAAGAAGAGTCTCACTCAGCTAAAATCAAGTTGTCAGCAGGGCTACTTTCCTTTCTGGAGGCTGTAGGGGAGAATTAGTTTCCTTACGTTTTCCAACTTCTAAAGGCTACCCACCGTTCCTTGTCTAGTGGCCCCCTTCCTCCATATGCAAAGCCAGCAATGGTGGGTTGAGTCTTTCTCACATCACATCACTCTGAGGCTGCTTCTGTCTTGTCATCTGTTTCTCTGACTCTTCTGCCTTCTTTTTCTACTTTGAAGGACTTTTGGATTACATTTGGCCACCTAGATAATTTAAAATAATCTTCCTGTTTTAAGGTCTGCTGATTAGCAACATTAATTCCATAGGAAAATTTAATTCCCAGGTTCTAGGGATTAGGACTTGGACATCTTGGGGTGGGGTCATTATTCATAATACGAAGAGTGGGCTTGGATTGGGTTATGAAAGGCCTTGAAGGCCAGGTTAAGGAGTTTAGATTTTATTCCAAGTGAAATGGAAAGCCATTGGAGGGTTTTAAGCAAGGCAGTGAATTGCATTTGGAATGTTCTGTTTGTCATGTGGAATTGGATTGTAACAGAGCAAGCTATTACTATTGAATTTTAATAGGGCAAGATCCTCACACATCTGTTGCTGTGATGCTGGAAGCTATGCCACCGGTATTCAAATACCAGCAGGGTCATCCATGGTGGACAGCTTTCAGCTGAGTTGTCAGACTAAGACAGATTAGGAAGAAGGACTTGGTGGTCCACTTCTAAAAAGAATTAGCCAGTGAAAACATTATGAATAGCAGCAGAACATTGTCTGATACAGTGCTGGAAGATGAGCCCCTCAAGTTGGAAGACACTCAAAAGACCGCTGGGGAAGAGTTGCCTCCTCAAAGTAGAGCCGACCTTCATGATGTGGATGGAGTCAAGCTTTCGGGATCTTCATTTGCTGATGTGGCA
>NW_004444082.1:7691-8604 GCF_000243295.1 Trichechus manatus latirostris
ACCAGATGACTTTCCAGTAGAAGAAAAGGAACTAGAACTACCTGATGGGGAATTCAAATCTCTAATATTCAGAGCGATCCAAGAGTTGAAGCAAAGAGCAGACAAAAATGAGGAAAAAATAGAAAACTTCATGGAAAAGCAGAAAACTTCATGGAAAATACAGACCAAAAAAAGAAGAATTCAGGAAAATAATACAGGAACAAAATGTCAAAATAAATTCACAACCAGAAATCATACAAAAACAATTAGAAATCCAGAAAATAAACAAGATTTCAGAAATGGACAGTGTCATACAAGGGCTGAGGAGCAGATTTGAGAGAGTGGGATACAGGATCGGTGAAATTGAATACGAACATGTGGATACAACTCTGAGGAAAAATCAGAAAAAAAGAACAAAGAGAAATGAAGAAACCCTGAGAATTATGTGGGATACAATCAAAAGCAAAAATTTTTGTGTGATTGGAGTTCCAGAACACGGAGTTCCACAGAAAGGATCATTGAAGAATTGCTGACAGAAAATTTCCCAAATATCATGAAAGATGAAAAGCTGATCATCCAGGAAGCTCAAAGAAACGCATATAGGATAGACCCCTCAAAAGAAAATCACCAAGGCATGTCATAATCACACTTGTTAAAACCAAAGACAAAGAAAGAATCCTGAGAGCAGATAGAGAAAAATGAAAAGTCACATACAGAGGGGAAACAATAAGACTAAGCTCTGATTATTCAGCAGAAACCATGCAGACAAGAAGGCAATGGGATGACATATATAAAACCTTAAAAGAAAAAAATCGTCAGCCAAGAATAAAATATATCACTCAAATATGATGGTGAAATTAGGACATTTCCAGATAAACAGAAATTAAAGGAATTTGTAAAAACTAAACCAAAACTATAAGAATTATGAAAGGGA
>NW_004444082.1:9831-12448 GCF_000243295.1 Trichechus manatus latirostris
AGAAAGATATTTAGCTGTGTTTTATTGACTATGCAAAGGTATTCAACTGTGTGGATCATAACAAATTATGGGTAACATTGCAAATAATGGGAATACCAGAACAGTTAATTCTGCTCATGAGGAACCTGCACATAGATCAAGAGGTAGTTGTTGGAACAGAACAAGGGGATACTGCGTGGTTTAAAATCAGGAAAGGTATGTGTCAGGGTTGTATCCTTTCACCATACCTATTCAATCTGTATGCTGAGCAAGTAATCCAAGGAGATGGACTATATGAAGAAGAATGTGGCATCAGGATTGGAGGAAGAATCGTTAACAACCTGCATTATGCAAATGACACAACCTTACTTGCTGAAAGTGAAGAGGACTTGAAGCACTTACTGATGAAGATCAAAGACGATAGCCTTCAGTATGGATTACACCTCAACATAAAGAAAACAAAAATCCTCACAACTGGACCAGTAAGCAGCATCATGGTAAATGGAGAAAGGATTGAAGTTGTCAAGCTTTTCATTTTTCTCAGATCCACAATCAATACCCATGGAAGCAGCAGTCAAGAAATCAAAAGACGCATTGCATTGGGCAAATCTGCTATAGAAGACCTCTTTAAAGTGCTGAAAAGCAAAGATGTCACCTTGAAGACTAAGGTGCGCCTGACCCAAGCCGTGGTGTTTTCAGTCGCCTCATATGCATGCGAAATTTGGATGATGAATAAGGAAGACGGAAGAATTGACGCCTTTCAATTGTAGTGTTGGCAAAGAATAGTGAATATACCATGGACTGCCAAAAGAATGAACGAATCTGTCTTGGAAGAAGTACAACCAGAGTGCTCCTTAGAAGCAAGGATGGTGAGATGACATCGCACATACTTTGGACATATTATCAGGAGGGACCCGTCACTGGAGAAGGACATCATGCTTGGTAAAGTAGAGGGTCAGCGAAAAAGAGGAAGACCCTCAAGGAGATGGATTGACACAGTGGCTGCAACAATGAACTCAAGCATACCAATGATTGTGAAAATGGTGCCGGACCAGGCAGTGTTTCATTCTGTTGTTGCTACGAGTTGAAACCGACCTAATGGCACCTAACAACAACAACAACAGGACAAGCTTGGCAGCAGGGAAGCTAGTTAGGGAGCATGTAAGCTTGTCTGGGCTTGGCTGGTTGGACTAGGATGGTATACAGGAAGGTGGAGAGAAGTGAACAATTATGAGATGTATTTTGGAGATTACAGTAAGATAATATAAGAGAGATGAGGTCCTTATTTATTGAGATGAAAAAGACTGGAAGTTGACGAGTTTGAAGGGATGAGAATCAAGACTTTGTTTTTTGTCATGTACCTCTGAGAAGCCCATTCATTATTCAAGTGGTGATGTCAAGAAAGCAGTTGGATATATGATTCGAATCTTGGTAAAATGGTCAGTTCTAGAGATACAACATGTAAGTGGAATTAAGGCCATGGGACTGGGTGAGAGCTCTTAGAGCTGTAGATAGGGAAAAGTTAAGGGCCTAGGATCAAGCGCTAGGGCCCCAACATTAAAAAGTCAAGGAAAACAAGAGTCATGGGAGTTTGAGAAGGTGAGCCAAGAGAAGAGATTGTTTCCAGCAGTCTCAAAAGTGAGGAGGGGATGATTAGCAGTTAGAATGCTAGTGAGAGGTTGAATGATATGACCACGAAGTGACTGTTAGATTTACAGCATGGTGATCATTGCTGACCTTAAAAAGAACAGTTTGTGTGGAGTGGTAGAAATGGAAACCCAAATGAAAAGAACTAAAGAGAGGAAGGAAGGTGAGGACGTAGAGATAGATATTACAGGAAATTCGTCCATATTCTAGAATGTGCTATGCTCCACTCTAATTTGAGGACATTGCACACTCTATTCCCTCTGCCTGGCATTTTTTCCTCTTTACTACTCTCTCCCCTACCACACCACTGGACCTAGTTATTTCATCCACGTACTTTGAATCTAAGCTCTTACATCCCTTCCTCAGAAAGGGCTTTCTTGATTCCCCTAGTCTATCAGTTTGTAGAGGTCTTCTTGTCATGATTTTCTTTCATAGTACTCTTCATGTTTTATAATCTTATAGTTTCGATATCTCTCCCTCCTCCCACACACACACACGCACATATTACACACATGTTGTTGTTAGCTGCCATTGAGTTGGCCCCAAACTCAGGACAATCTCATGCAATACAAAACAAAATGGTGCCCAGTCTTGCACCATCCCCATGATCAGACCATTGTGATTCACAGGGTTTTCAATGGCTGATTTTTGGAAGTAGATCACTGGGTCTTTCTTCCTAGTCTGTCTTAGTCTGGAAGCTCCTCTGAAGCCAAGTCAGCATCATAAAAACATGCAAGCACGCACTGACAGAGGTGGTGGTTGCACATGAACCCAGGGAATGAGCCCAGGTCTCATGCGTGGAAGGCAGGAATTCTACCACTGTATCACCATGCCTCAATTACGTACTAGTCAGTAAACTCCATGAAGATGAGATGATTTCAGTTCGGGTCATTACTGTATCCCTAGTGTGTGGCCTATACTTAATCGGGCTCATGTGGAAACTATATATAGACCAAGAGGCAGACATTCGAACAGAACAAGGGGATACTTC
>NW_004444082.1:12779-20021 GCF_000243295.1 Trichechus manatus latirostris
TGGAGAAAGCACTGAAGTTGTCAAGGATTTCATTTTGCTTGGATCCACAATTAGTGCCCATGGAAGCAGCAGTCAAGAAATCAAACAAAATAGTGCATTGGGCAAATCTGCAGCAAAAGACCTCTTTAAAGTGTTGAAAAGCAAAGATGTCACTTTGAGGACTAAGATGCCCCTAACCCAAGCCATGGTATTTTCAATTGCTTCATATGCATGAGAAACTGGACAATGAATAAGAAAGACCAAAGAAGAATTAATGCTTTTGAATTATAGTGTTGGCAAAGAATATTGACTATACTTACCATGTACTGCCAGAAGAACAAACAAAACTGTCTTGGAAGAAGTACAGCCAGAATGATCCTTGGAAGCAAGCATGGCAAGACTTTGTCATGTTTACTTTGGACATGTTAGCAGGAGGGACAAATCCCTGGAGAAGGACGTCATGCTTGGTAAAGTAGAGGGGCATTGAAAAAGAGGAAAACCCTCAACGAGATGGATTGACACAGTGACGGCAAAAACGGGCTCCAACACAGCAAGGATTTTGAGGTTGGCACAGGACTGGGCAATGCTTTGTTCTGTTATACGTGAGATCCACTCTGAGTAGGAACCAACTCAACCGTACCTAACAACAACAGTGTTGCCCAGTATCTAGCACATAGCAGTCACTCAATATTTATTTTTTTGAATAAAGAACTTTATCTTTTAACATCTTGGATGAATGATACAGTCTAGTATGGGTTCCCCACCCCTCGCCTTTATTCCTGTAGTTCATTGTTTATAAGGTACTTGGCAGCTATTCATGAAATAATACAAAGCTTTGTTAGGACCATCTTGATTAACAGCTAATACATATTTTGGCCTGAAAAACAATTCAGCATCTTTTGCAACAAATTCAGTTTTGACATTGAGGAGCACAAACTGCTCCCAAAGGATAACAAGCTGTTACGAAGGTCTAGAGAATAGATTATCTGTGTTTCCCAATATGTATTAGCTGTGTGACATCAGGAGATCACTTAAATTCTCTGGGCCTCACAGTCCTTATCTGTAAAATGGGGTCATTATACTTATTTTGCCCACTGAACAGGACTGTTACAGTCAAATGAAATAAAATATATGAAAATTCAGTCTGATGCCTTAAAAGCTAGCAAGTGGCCATCTAAGATGCATCTATTGGTCCCAACCCACCTGGAGTAAAGGAGAAAGCAGAACACCAAAGACACAAGGAAAGTATTAGCCCAGTAGACAGAAAGGGCCGCATAAACCAGAGACTTCATCAGCCTGAGACCAGAGGAACTAGATGGTTCCTGGCTACCACCAATGACCGCCCTAACAGGGAACACAACAGAGAGTCCCTGACAGAGCAGGAAAAAAGTGTGGTGTAAAATTCAAATTCAAGTAAAAAGACCAGACTTAATGGTCTGACTGAGACTGCAGGGACCCTGGAAGACAAGGCTCCTGGACTCAGCCCAGAAGTGAAACCATTCCCGAAGCCAACTCTTCAGACAAAGATTAGACTGGACTATAAGACATAAAATGATACTTGTGAAGAGAGAGCTTCTTAGCTCAAGTAGATACATGAAACTAAATGGGCAGCTCATGTCCGGAGGCGAGATGAGAAGGCAGAGAGGGACAGGAGCTGGTTGAATGGACATGGGAAATCCGGGAAGAAAGGAGGAGTGTGCTGTCACAGTATAGGGAGAGCAACTAGGGTCACATAACAATGTGTGTATAAATTTTTGTATGAGAGACTAACTGGAACTGTAAATTTGCACTTAAAGCACAATAATATATATATGTATATATATATGAAAATTCCCTAACACTATCAAAATCTAAAGTATTATTATTATTCCTTCTCCATACATTAATCCAGACCTGATATTTACAAGTTTGTTTATGACTCCTATTACCAAAATGGAAAGATGAAAATACCCTACTTTGCTTTCTTCCCGTTTAAACTTGGCATCCTCTTAATGGTACTTACAGTAAGAGTAGATGACATTAAACCTTTTATCGCTTGTTCAGGAGCCAAGCCCTCTAATGTTTTTATTTGGATCCTGTTTGTACTGTAATACATTATCTGTTCACTTTGTTCAGTACCCCTCATGGGAAGAAAACAAGTCATCTGTGAGCTTGGAATATGCAGGCGTAAAATGTGCCTTTCTTGTCTATTCAGAAATCAAGAATCGAAAAACATGAAACTTGAGATGTTTCTTCAAGGTTCTGTGGGATTTGAGATGAGGAATTTGAGAAAGACCAATATTTCACATAACAAAAAGCTGTAAATACGAAAATGTCTTTTATTCTGCTGTAAGAAATCTTTCTAATATACCTACACAACATGTATAGGAAATATAAGGTGATCCCTCACAGAACTTACAGAAGAATATAATCCATTACTTTTAGAGCTATCCATTTGTAAATGCATATATATATATATATACAATGCTTAGTGCAGTGATTAAAGCACAGGGTATAGAGATATAAAGACTTTGGTACAAGTTTCAACTTTGCTACCTGACAACTGTGTAATTACGTGCAAGTTATTAATCTCACCAAATCTCTGTTTCCTCACCTTTAAATGGGAATTTTCTCATAGGATGTTGTAAGGACTAAATGAAATAAGACGAGAAACTAACTTGGCTATAGTAAGCGGTCAGTAAAGATTATTGCTATTTTTACATAATCTATATTAATGTATAATATATTTATATAGTATATACTATATTAATATGCAATATATTTTTGTATTACTTAATTATATTTAAATATATCAATATAGTATTATCTTTTAGTGTTAATTAATAATATATTAGTTATGATAATTATGATAATTATAATATAATTATAGAATATATTAATTATACATCATAATTATTGTAATATATTACAGAATTATATGATATAATTATAACAATTATTATAATAATTAATATATTATTAATTAACACTAAAATATAATAATATAGGCAACTTATATGTAATTAATATTTTAAGACAGTTTTAGTGTCTTCTGTACTGAAAAATGAGTAAGCTGGTAGGGGTGAGATTTTAGGGGGTAACAATGTAGGCAGGGACACCAAGAACATTCTCCCGTACTTTCTTTCCTTGTTCACCACTAAAATCCTACTTGTCTTTCCAGTTCTAGACCAAAAGCTATTTCCACCACAAAGACTTCCCGTCTTCTGGTCGGAATCAACTGTTTCCCTTTCTGTGTTCCACAACACAGAGAGGCAGGCTTAATTCCTCACTCATTCTTTCCATATATAATCCATCCTGCTATTGAAGCCAGATTCATCTTGCTTAGGAACTACCCTTGTGTCCTAGTCAATTCTTCAGCTGTATCCCCTGCCCATTCAGTTCTATGGGTTTTGAGAGCAAGGAATGTCTCTCATTTGGGGTGTGTCAGTTCTGTCCCCTACCATCTAGTGCAAACTGTAACATCTTGCATGCAACACAGAGTGGATGCTCAGTAAATATTTGAGAAACTGAACTGATTTTTTTCATCAGTGTTTGCTTATCTCAGCTTCAGAGGAAAGGAACACCATCAGAGAGGGAGGAACCACAGTTACTTACCTAAAAATGGTTTTACTGTCGAGGTTGGTGGAAAGGGAACTTGTGGCCAAAAGTAGCCTGGGGATATTAGGGAGTCTAGGGCACCGGGCCAAACAAACAGATTCTGTCCACCTGGTGCAGGCAAGCGGATTTATAACTTTGACTGCAATTCAGGACTGGCTGGAAGTCTGAAGGCTGGCTGGATAGAGAACGCAGGTTGTTAGAGGAGAAGGAAGATCAGGCCATACTGACAAAGCAGATTAGGGCTGGGAGTTGAGGGTGGAGTGGGGTGAGTGAGAGAGGGAGGAAAGGGGAATGAAAAGCTTGTCTTTATCCATCTACTGGTCAGGAAAGAAGTTCTGGTAGCACAGTGGTTAAGTGCTCAGCTGCTAATCAAAAGGTTGTTGGTTTGAACCCACTAGCTGCTCCACAGGAGAAAGACAGGATAGTTTGCTTCTGTAAAGATTTTAGCCTTGGAAATCCTGTGGGGCAGTTCTACTCAGTCCTACAGGGTCGCTATGAGTTGGAACTGACTCGACAGCAGGGGGTTTGGTGTTTTTTTTATTTTGGTTTAGTGGTCAGGAGGGAGGAATTGGAGTTACAGCAGGAATGAGCCTGAGGTCTGGGTAAAAGCAGGTGACATTTTCCCAACCAAAGTCAAAACATGTGGAGAAGTACAAGTACAAAGAATTTATCTGAACAATAATGTAGAATATTTGAAACTGGAATGGTTTTTAAAAATGTACCTTATATGGCTGCAATCATTATAAAAATGGTCACTGAGGTAGGCCTGAGGTTATAGTCTTTGTTTCTCGGAACTTTTGTGATCTTTCTCCCTTGTGTAGCCTGAATACTAAACTGAAATACATTTTTATTATTAGGTTTTTGTCTTAAGAGAAGGTGAATTGATTTCATATTTTTCTTTCTTAAGGTATCAATTAAATTGTTGGTTATCTACAGCCTTCAATGATTTTGACCCCACTTTGATTAAAGTTTCCATTCCCCTTATAAGGTCGTTTAAATTTTCTTTTATTATTTCTCAAAACCAAGAGAATTTCTACTTTATTTGGGGATACCCTGTACCTGTCTTAATGGTTTAAATCATCTTGCTTACTTCTTCCATTATTCTTACGATGTCTAACTGAATAGGACTTGAGAAGACATTTTTTCATTTGATACTTTCATCCAGCACAAAAATACCCCTGTCACTAATTTCTTTAGTCCAAGTGAACTTCAATTTTTTTTTATTTTTTAAGCAGTGCTAGTTGTAGGGAAAGCAGTTATTAGTAGTTGGAGTGTAGGTCAGCCACAAAAAAGTGTAAGATACTGTCCCTGTCACTGGGCCATTTTCTCAACTTAATTGTAAAAGGGGCTAACCATAGGCATGAATTATATAGCAGTATAACTTTGTCTCTAGCATAATCTGTCTTCAAATGTGTATACACTTTACACTTGAAAAAATGTCTGCTATGGCATATTTGGAAACCCTAGTGGCGCAGTGGTTAAGAGCTATAGCTGCTAACCAAAAGGTCAATAGTTCAAATCCACCAGACGCTCCTTGGAAACTCTATATGGCAGTTCTACTCTGTCCTATAGGGTCGCTATGAGTTGGAATCGACTCGATAGCAATGGGATGGCATATTCACTGGTTTTCACATGTGTCTCCCACAGGCATATACTAGAAATGTGCCTTCTGTTTCCACCTAACTGCTTCCAAAATCTGTCTGTTCATGGTACCCTTCTCAACTCTTGGGGGCTAGTTTGTGTGTTATATTGGGTATATACAAGCGTTTTTCAAATAAAGTGAAATACAATCACCTACAGAAAGGAAAAGTCAATAAACCTGCAGGTTTTTTTTTCTAGCTGACAACTTTTTGCCTCATCTCTCCCCCCCCCCCCCCCAACATTTCTTTAAATAAATAAATCTGTGAACCATTGGTAAGAGTTTTATATTTATCGGAAAGAGTGTATATTTATCTCCATCTGCTTATTACTCTTAACTTTACCTTGACACTTACAGTGAAGGCGCTTCTTTATATGGATCTTAAGAACGTGTTTAAAGATGTTTTTTAATTGTGATTTAAGTTGATAGCTATGTTTAAAATATGGCATTTAGCTGTAGAGAGAAAAAGAACCAGTGTTGTATGCTGTCACATAACTGAATAGCCAGAGTCATTTCATAGAGAGCAGCAGAGGATGGTACCAACTACATGAACTTTGGTTAAGCCCAAGCCTGGGTTCAAATCCCACTTCTCCCACATACTACCTGTGTGACCTTGGACAAGTTACCTAACATTTCTGTGCCCCAGTTTTCTCTTAAACTATGTGAAACCATGATCATGGTGGCTATCTCATAGGTTTATAAGGTTAAATGAATTAAAATATAAAGTAATGAGAACATGCTTAATTCTTAGTAGGTACAAAACTTGTTAAGTAAAATTCTTCCCTGAATTCATAATAAATTATAGCAATAAGATATTTATTAGTAGTAGTAAGAATAAATATTATTATTTTAGCAATATTGTTGCTGTTAGCAATAAAAATATTTTTTGTGGAATTTTACCTGCACATTTCTTTCATAAGTTTTAAATTTGAGTCCTTATTATGAAAAACTCTGGACCTTGTTTTTGGGCCTGATCAACTGAAAATGATGAAAACAGCTAAGGCTGTTTGGTCAGAAAAACTCTTTACACTCCCCAGGTCAGGTCTCAGATGACGACGGTCAAGCGCTACCTTTTGCCAGAAAAATTTCATTAGGAAAACTCTGAAAGAGATAAAAGCATTTCATTTCTAGTTTTGTGATGCAAACTGAATCCAGGCACCATGCCGAGCATCCCCTGAAGTCCTGTGCTGCTGTTGGTATGTGTGTGTAGAGGGAGGGAGGTGGACACAAGTGTAACTACTACTTCTGCAAAAGGGCAGACATCACAATAATGCTCAGTTGTAAGGACATCAGTCAGTAGTCTGGGAAGCATGACAGGTTCAGCAAACTATTAATGCTTATTTTGATGTTAAACTGCTGGTTCTAAACCAGTATAATTTTAGCAAAATCCCCCTACCCTGCTCAATGTATTGGAGTAAGGGGGCTGAATATTGGGAATGTTCAGCTCCAGTGTCAGCTGCCCATGTTGGTAATATAGCACTGATTCTGTAGATTTGGTTTCAACTGCCTGTATAAATTCATTTCAGGGTACTTTCTTCAGCAATGGGCCCTGGTGGTACAGCAGTTACAGTGCTTGGCCACTAACCAGTAGGTCGGTAGTTTAAACCTACCAGCCACTCTGCAGGAAAAAGATATGACAGTCTGCTTCCATAAAGACTACAGCCTTGGAAACCCTATGGGGCAGTTCTACTCTGTCCTACAGGGTCGCTGTGAGTCGGAATCGACTTGACAGCAGTGGGGTTTGCCTCTTCAGCAAAGTGCAAAGCTTTGCTCAGCTTTGAGCAAAATAGTCTAGAACAGCAATGCCTTATACTTTTCGGTTTTCTCTTCATTTTTCTTCCCTTACTTTTTTTTTTTAAGAAATCAGGACTTCGTCCTGTAGAGTTTCCCTTGGTCTGGGTATTATTGACTGTATCCCCACGATGTCATTTAGCGTGTTCTTTTGTCCATTGCATTGGTAATTAGATTTAGATTGATCAAATTTAGGTTATATAGATATATATTTGGCTATATAAATATATATACAT
>NW_004444082.1:20121-24393 GCF_000243295.1 Trichechus manatus latirostris
ATATATACATATACATATATATATATGGCAAGAATGCCTCATAGACAATATTGTTTACCTTCATCAGGAAATACACGATGTCTGGTTTCTCTCTTTTGGGACATTAGTAGTCACTGATGACCACTGTCTTAGGGCCATTATTTCATTAAAGGGGTGACATTTTAATTCTATTATTCCTTCTTCAATTTATTAGATAGAATATTTAAGAAAAACTTTTCCTCATCCATTACTTGATTACACTAAGGTACAGTTCATGTAATAAAGGTAGAATAAATATTAAATTCTTTTCGTTTATTTGCTGCTTTTCAAAATAATGAATTGTTTTTCAAGAATTCATTGATTTAAAGAAGTTTGATGTGTTTCCATGCATTGCAGTTATTATCCTTACTGATGTAATATTGTTTCATATTTGGCAAGTGGGAAGTTATTATCCAAGCTGGCTCCCGAGTCCATTTTTTCCTAAGACCCAGGAATTATTGACAGCTTCTGGCATGACAACACTGCCATCAACAACGTGATTACTGAAAGTAAATTTTTTGCATTATTTTTTGTTCTACTAGTATATCCCACTAAATATATAGTCAAATTACTTGATTTTAGGGTTACATGGAATAGTTCCCTAAGAAGAGTTATGCCTTCAAGTTAATACAGAGTTAATTTGTTTCATTTTACCTTAAATTTTTAAACACTGCTCTTTTAAAATTTGATTTTGTTTTATAATTATATGAAATATTTATATATACCAAATAATGTATGTTTAATGAAGCCTGGGTTCTACCTCTGTCCCTTCCATCTATTTTCTTTCTTCCTATATGCAACTATTTTTTTAATTTTATGATTTATATACTTTCATTTAAAAAAAGCTTTAGTGGGCGTTCCTGGCAACATGGTGCTGTAGACAGAAGCACCACACTATCCCTCCACAGCAAAGATCCAAAAAATTAAGTCAAACAGAGACACACATCAATCCTGAAACCCTAAGCATCAAATGAAGAGATAAAGAACTCAGCCAAGCACCGAATGGAATAGGAAAATGACAGAGAACAGAGATCGAGGAGAGATAGATGCAGAGGTCCCCTATCAGCTAACACAGCACAGATCCGCCATCTTGGACTCTATCATCGATCGGTGAACAAGGGGTATGAGAAAGCAGCTTCACAGAGTTTCCAGCAGAAGACAAAACAACCAGTAACCAGCAATATATGCTTTCCCACCCCCACCTTTCTTCCCCCCAACTCAGCTTCCTTTGCTTCTTGTAGCCACAGTCTCTTGGCCGGAAAGCACAGGCTTCACCCTGGTGCTGCTTGGATTCCACCCGACCACACTGGCTGGCTCCCTGAGCACCATTAGTTGGCTGCTGGGGGTGCTTTTTTCTGCTTCTTTAGATTTCTTCCTTACTTCTCACCACCTCCCCCTCATTTCTCTCAAATACCTGGCTCCGTGTGCCATCTTTGCTTCTTCCTGAAAGGCTATGAAATACTACTGGACTGTAAACCTGCTTCCCAGCCTGTGCCGCCACGCTGGTGGGACCCCTGGGGCTTTTTTTGTTTGCTTATTAGTTTGTTCTGATTTACTCTGTTTTGATGCATTTGTTTGTTTTCTTTTTTTTTTTCCTTGACTTGGGAGCCCCTTCTAGCCAAGCAGTACTGCACAGCTCAGGAGCTACTCCCTAACTCTGCGCAGATGCACAGTGACATCCCTGGGGGCATTACTTTTTTCTTCTTTTTTTTTGTTTTTTGTTTTGTTTTCTTCTCTCTCTTTTTCACTTTTTGGCTTTCTTCATTTCCAGTTTCTACTCCCTCTAACCTTACCTTCTCTTCCTGCCTCCTGAATACCTGGGGCTGTGTGACACCTCTGCCCCTTCTAGCCAGGCTGTACTTCATAGTCTGGGAGCAACTTCCCCAATCCTAACAGCCACACCGTGGGATCCCTGGGGAATTTTCTTTTTTCTTCCTCTAAGTTTTATTTATTCATTTTTTCCTTTACCTTTTTTCTTTTTTTTCTCCTTTCTGTTTTTCTCCATTTCTCAGTCTCTCAACTCTCCACTCCAACAGCAAGCTACATTAACACTCTTTTTGGTTTGTTTGTGTGTATGTTTTTGGCTCCTGTATCTCTTTTCTGTCTCTCCTCTTTCCCATATCCATCTTAGCTACACACATCACAATCTCCCCCCTTCTTCCTGCCTATCTGCACTGTGCACTGAACATCAAACCACCAAGCAGCACAGGCACAGCCTACTAGAACCTCCCTTGCACTGATTCCTAGTCCACACTGTCACCTCTGGTACGTGCCACAAACAACCCATCCCAGTAACTCCCCTTCATCTGGACCTGCCCTGCTGTAACATACCTGAGTGACTGACCCTCCCCATTGGAGAAAAAGGTGAAAATTATCATGCCTACAGACAAGCAAACACCAAAGAACTCGCAGCTTGCCTGCTCAAACATAACCAAATAAAACAAAAAAGTAGGATGAAACAAACAAATCTACAATCAATAAACTAGGACTGAATGCCCCAAAGACAGCAAACAGTATCAAAACATATACAACAATGGGACAGGATGGTTCTAGTAAGCGTCCAAAATAAAACAACAGATGACTTTCCAGTAGAAAAAAAGGCACTAGAACTACCTGATAGGGAATTGAAATCCGTAATATTTAGAATTATCCAAGAGTTGAAGCAAAAAACAGACAAAAATGAGGAAAAACTAGACAAATTCATGGAAAAGGCAGATAAATTCATGGAAATACAGATAAAAAATGGAAGAATTCAAGCAAATAATACAGGAAAAAATGATAGAATAAATTCACAACTAGAAATCATACAAAAACAACAATTATAAATCCAAAAGATAAACAACAAGATTTCAGAAATGGACAGTGTCATGGCACGGCTGAGGAGCAGGTTTGAAATGATGAAGACAGGATCAGTGAAGCTGAAGACAAACACTTGGATACAACTCTGTTTGAGGAAAAATCGGAAAAAAGAATGAAGAAACCCTGAGAATAATGGGATACAATCAAAAGCAAAAATCTACGAGTGATCGGAGTTCCAGAACAGGGGGAGAAAACAGAAAACATAGAGAGGATCATTGAAAAACTGCTGGCAGAAAATTTCCCAAATATCATGAAACATGAAAAGCTGGCCATTCAAGAAGCTCAATGAACCCCCTATAGGATAGACCCCCAAAAGAAAATCACCAAGGCATATCATAATCTCACTCACTAAAACCAAAGACAAACAAAGAATCCTGAGAGCAGCTCAAGAGAAACAAAAAGTCACATGCAGAGGACAAACAATAAGACTAAGCACAGATTATTTGGCAGAAACCATGCAGGCAAGAAGGCAATGGGATGACATATATAAAACCTTGAAAGAAGAAAATTGCCAGCCACAAATAATACACCCTGCAAAACTCTCATTCAAATATGATGGTGAAATTAGATTTCCAGATAAACAGAAATTGAGGGACTATGAAAAAACCAAACCAAACTTACAAGAATTATTAAAGGGAGTCCTTCAGTCTGAGAACAAACAACATCAGACCACAGCCTGAATCTAGGATGCAAGATTGTACCAGCCAGATACCAGCCTAGGAAATGAACTCTCAAGGACTATCAAAAACCAAAAGAATTACAGTGGGCAACCAGAGAGGTTAATCCATTTAAAAAATAATAATAATAACAACATCAGAACAATAAAAGAGGGAATAAACACTGTAGGTATATAATCTTCTAAAGGAGAGGAAAGCAAGGTGATACCAAGTAATAATAGACTAGATCAAACCTAGGAAGATAAGGGTAAATTTGAAGGTAAACACAAAGAAATTTAACAAACCTACTGTCTTAGTCCTCCAGTGCTGCTATAACATAAAAACCACAAGTAGATGGTTTTAAAGAAGAGAAATATATTTCCTCACAGTCAAAGAAGGCTAAAAGTCCGAATTCAGGGCATCAGCTCCAGGGGAAGGCTTTTTCTCTCTGTTGGCCTTCTTCTCTTCGGTGTTCCCCAAGACTAGGAGCTTCTCTACACAGGGACCCCAGTCCAAAGGATGCACTCTGCTCCCAGCACTGGTTTCTTGATGGTATGAGGTCCCCCTGTCTCACTGCTCACTTCTGTCTTTTATATCTCAAGAGATTTCCTCAGGACACAATCCAGTCTTGTAAATTGAGTCCTGCCTCACTAACACAACTGCCGCCCATCCTCCCTCATCAACATCATAGAAGCAGGATTTACCACACATGGGAAAATCACACAATACCAGGAATCAT
>NW_004444082.1:24493-25464 GCF_000243295.1 Trichechus manatus latirostris
AAATTAATACACACATTTTGGGGGAACATAATTCAATCCATGACACCTACTCATCAAAATAAAGAGGAAAAACATAAAAAGTTTCAGTAAAAATAAAACCTGCAAAAGCAAAAGAAATGAAAAAAAAATCCACAAGCAAGAGGAATTCAGCATAGGAGACTAAGAGGAACAAAGAAAGTGTCAGCACCACAAAAAAAAAAGCACTACAAAATGACAGCAATAAACTCACACTTATCAATAATTACACTGAATGTAAATGACCTACATGCACCATTAAAGAGAAGTAGAGTGACAGAATGGATAAAAAACAGGATCCATCAATATGCTGTCTACAAGAGACACACCTTAGAAACAAAGACATAAATTTGTTAAAAATCAAAGGATGGAAGAAAATATATCAAGCAAACAGCTACCAAAAGAGAGCAGGAGTGGCAATACTAATCTCAGATATTCTAGACTTTAAAACAAAATCCACCATAAAAGACGAAGAAGAACACTATATAATGATTAAGAGGATGATCTATCATGAAGACATAACCATAATAAACATCTGCGCACCCAATGACAGGGCTCCAAAATACATAAAACAAACTCTAACAGCACTGAAAAGAGAAACTGACAGCTCCGCAATAATAGTAGGAGACTTCAGCACACCACCCTTGGTAAAGGACAGAACTTCTAAAAAGAAACTCAACAAAGATACAGAAGACCTAAAGGGTACTATCAGCCAACTTGACCTCATAGACATATATAGAACACTCCACCCTACAGCTGCAAAGTACACATTCCTTTCCAATGCACATGGAACATTCTCCAGAATAGACCACATCTTAGGCCACAGAGAAATCCTCAACAAGATCCAAAAGGTTGAGATAATACAAAGTATCTTCTCTGACCACAACACCATCAGGGTAGAAATTAACAACATGAAGAACAAGGGAAAAAAATCAATTACATGGAAACTGAATAAC
>NW_004444082.1:25564-68672 GCF_000243295.1 Trichechus manatus latirostris
GTGTTGACATGTCGTGGGGTTGTTAACCAATGTCATAAAACAATACATGTACTGACTGTTTAATGAGAAACTATTTGTTCTGTAAACCTTCATCTAAAGTACAATAAAAAAAGTTTTTTTAAAAAGAAAATGTTTTGCATCCCACTTTGGTGAGTGGCGTCTGGGGTCTTAAAAGCTAGTGAGCGGCCATCTAAGATGCATCAATTTGTCCCAGCCCACCTGGAATAAAGGAGAATAAAGAACACCATAGACACAAGGAAAGTATTAGCCCAAGAGACAGAATGGGCCACATAAACCAGAGACTTCATCAGTCTGAGACCAGAAGAACTGTGCCCAGCTACCACAATGACCACCCTGACAGGGAACATAACAGACAGTAGAAAGCAGGAGAAAAATAGGGTGCAGAACTGAAATTCTAGTAAACAGACGAGACTAAATGGTTTGATTGAGACTGGAGAGACCCCGGAAGTCATGGCCCCTGGACTCTCTGTTAGCCCAAAACTGAAACCATTCCTGAGGCCAACTCTTCAGATAAAGATTAAACTAGTCTATGGGACATAAAATGATACTCATGAAGAGTGTGCTTCTTAGCTCAAGTAGATACATGAGACTAAATGTGCAGCTCCTGTCCAGAGGCGAGATGAGAAGGCAGAGAGGGTCAGGAGCTGGTTGAATGGACATGGGAAATCCAGGGTGGAAAGGAAGAGTGTGCAGTCACAGAATAGGGAGAGCAATTAGGGTCATATAACAATGTATATATAAATTTTTATACGAGAGACTAACTTGAATTGTAAACTTTCACTTAAAGCACAACACTAAAATAAAATAAAATATTAAATAAATAAAGTTTAGTGATATAAAATTAACAAACAATAAAATTAACCAGTTTTATGTGTACAACTTGATGGGTTTTGAAAAATCTGTACAGTAATGTAAACACCACTCTACACATGATATAGAATATTTCTTTCACTCCAATAAGTTCCCTTATACCTCTTTGCAGTCATCCCCCTTCTCCTGCCCCTGGTGTGTAGCAACCACTGATCTGCTTTTTGTCACTATAGTTTGCCTTCTCTAGAAACATCCAGTGTGTAGTCTTTGTGTCTGGCTTCTTTAACATAGTGTAATCAGGTAGTGTAAGTCCTCCAGGCTGGGTTTTCTTTTTCAAAATTGTTTTGGCTATTCTATGTCCCTGGCATTTTCATATAAATTGTAAAATCAGCATGTCAGTTTCTACAAAAAAGCCTACTTGAATGTTGATTGGAATTGCTTTTCCTCTATAGAAAAGTTTGGGGAGAATTGGCATTTTACAATACTGAGTCTTCTGATCCATGAACATAGTATAGTTCTCCATTTATACAGGTATTCTTTAATTTCTCTTGGCAATGTTTTGTAATTTCCAGTGTGTAAGTCTTACACGTATTTTGTTAAATTTGTCTCTAAGCATTTCATATTTTTGATGTTATTGTAAAAGGTATTGCTTTTTGAAATTCATTTTCCAAATATTGTTACTGGTGTATGTAAATACAATAGATTTTTATACATTGACCTTGTATCCCGCAACCTTGCTATAGTAACTTATTAATTCTAGTAGATAGTTAGAATTTTCCACACTGACAATCATGTTGTTTGTGAATAAAGACTGATTCACTTCTTCCTTTCCAACTTACGACTTTTATTTATAGTTCCTCTCTCAATCCACTAGCTAGAGCCTCCAGCACAATGCTGAACAGAAATGGTGAGAATGGCCCTGTTGTGTTCCTGACCTCAGGAGCAAAGCAATCAGTCTTTCACCACTGATTATGATGGTAGATATAGATTTTTTATAAATGTCTTTAATGAGGTTGAGAGGTTTTCCTTCTATTTCTATTGTAATGAGAGTCTGTGTCATGAATGACGGTTGAGTATTATCAAATACTTTTTCTGCATCCATTAAGATGATCATATAATTTTCCTTCTTAACCTTTTAATATGGTGAATTACAGGGACTTCTGGCCTTCTTTATTGACAAACATGACTTGTGGAAATCAGAAAAGAATGATGATCTCATTTTTGCCTTGCCCAAGTGGGAGCAGTAAAAGTGAAGTCTTCAGAAACTGAGTAATCTCAATTCTGTTACAAGAAAGCACCACCCTGTACCAGAACTCTCCCAAACAGGGGAATTTTTGACTTTGGAAATCAGCCTCTTAGTGTGGTAATTAGCCAGTGATGTCATTTTGATTGTTAAATTTACAGAAAACTTAAAGGGCTCAAGCATTGTATTAAAGTCTTATAAGTTGGATCCAAGAACAAAAAGGAATATATCTTGATGAATTAAATGTGATGGCTAAATTGGGTCTGATATTAGATTAGATAGATTTTAAATATTCTTCAGACTTGCAGATTCCATAAATACCAACAACCTAAAACCAAAATCTATCGGAATGTTTGTTTTTGACTAGCTATCACAGAATAGGGATATTCAACTATGTAAATACATCTTCATTTTGATAACAGTATGAGTTATTATTGATTATGTATATATTTTTTCTATAATGTGAACATTTCTACAGCACTTTTTTTTTTTACTTTTTAGTTGAGCTATAGTCTGTGTGAAACAGTTAAAACAATAATATCTGGATTTCAAAAGACTGTGATTTTGAAATAATGTTTTCTTATAAAATTATTGAGCAAGCAACAATCATATTACACTTAATTCCAAGTATGAGTATATCATTTTTATAACCAAAATATGTCATCCTTGTGTAAATGCAAAATATCCCTTTATTACATGCTTTGCAACTAAAATACAAACTAGATATCATCTCTTATCTATGTATTTTTTTTATAGTGCTTTAGATGAAGGTTCACAGAGCAAATTCGTTTCTCATTAAACAATTAATACACATATTGTTTTGTGACATTGGTTGTCAACTCCACGACATGTCAACACTCTCCCCTTCTCAACCTTGAGTTCCCCATTACCAGCTTTTCTGTCCCCTCCTGTGTTTTTGTCCTTGCACCTGGGCTGGTGTGCCCATTTAGTCTCATTTTGTCTTACGGGCCTGTCTAATCTTTGTCTGAAGGGTGAACCTCAGGAGGGTGTCTAGGGGCCATACTCTCGGGGTTTCTCCAGTTTCTGTCAGATCAGTAAGTCTGGTCTTTTTTTTGTGGGTCTGTGAGTTAGGATTTTGTTCTACCTATTTCTTCAGCTCTGCCCGTGATTATGTATCTCTAATAAGGCATTAATGAGAGTACAAATCTCATTACGTTTCAGAGTGATAATTATTCAAACAATTCATGTAAACGTAAAGATAAAAAAATTTTACTCTACATCTCTGAAGGAAAAAAAACTAGGAATTATTAAAGCAAAAATGGCTACTTTCACCAAGGAGCCAGTGATTTTCCCATAATTACTGATTTTTACATGTGGATTTAAGTCAGTCAGTGTGTAATTATTTTCTAATTCTCAGAATTCACTTGGGATAGTGAAGACAATTATTGAGCAGTTTGTTGAGAATGATAGCCAGAAAACAAATTTCCTTTTAACAAGGTGAACGTTTCATGTTAAGACTAAATGAAATTCCCAATGTGTCTTCATACATCATGGTATATGATTTTTTAAATATAAATAACTTGGCCAGTCATGTTTTTTTCTTTGTTTAATTTGTCAGGAAAGAAGGAGGCCTGGAACATGTTTCCCTTTCCTTTGAATTATTGCTCATTTTGCCTCTTGGTTTCTTTTGTCTTTTTCTCTCTTCACTATTCTCAAAAAATAAGTTTTTTTATGCATTAACATGTACTTAAGCTCCTCAGTAATCAGTGGTCTGTGACCTGGGTGAAGGCTTTAAGGTGATCTCTTGCTTGATCCATCAGTTATTTTTCACAGTTTGGATTTCACCTCCTAGGCTGCTACCTGAAGACCTATGATGATGGAGGTTACGGTTGGTGGAAGTGAGGTGTGAGCAAAAGGACAGAAAATAATTATTATAATTTAAATATTTACTATATCTCAGGCACAATATTAAGCTTTTTTCATATATGATTTCATTTAATAGTCTTAGCAACTTTATAAGTGAGGTATAATTGTTTCCATTGTAAAGTCTAGAAGATCACAGTACTGAGGAAACTCAAAAAGTCATATTAAGTAGCATCTGATATTCAGCACAACTTGACCAAGGCAAAGCCATAAAAGCTTCCTAGACACATCCAAACACCTTGAGGGACTAAGTTACTGGGGCTGAGTGCTGGGGACCATGGTCTCGAAGGATACCTAGGTCAATTAGCATAACACAGTTCATAAAGAGAACGTTCAAGGTCATGGAAGCTCCATAGACACATCCAAAGTCCCTGAGGGACCCAATTGCTGGGCTGAGGTCTGTGTCTGTTCCTCAGGGAACATCTAGCTCAACGGGCATAACATAGTTTATAAAGAAAATATTCTACATTCTACCTTGGTGAGTAGCATCTGGGGTCTTAAAAGCCTGTGGCAACCATCTAAGATACTCCACTTGTCTCACCCCTTTGGGAACAAGGGAGAATGCAGAAAACTAAAGATACGAGGGAAAGATTAGTCCAAAGGACTAATGGACCACAACTACCATGGCCTCCACCAGACTGAGTCCAGTACAACGAGATGGTGCCTGGCTGCCACCACTGACTGCTCTGACAGGGATCACAATAGAGGGTCCCAGACAGAGCTGGAGAAAAATGTAGAACAAAAATTCTAACTCACAAAATAAGACCAGACTTACTGGTCTAACAGAGACTGGAGAAACCCCCAGAGTATGGCCCCTGGACACTCTTTTAGCTCAGTAATGAAGTCATTCCTGAGGTTCACCCTTCAGCCAAAGATTGGACAGGCCCATAAAACAAAACTAGACTAAAGGAGCACACCAGCCCAGGGGCAAGGACTAGAAGGCAGGAGGGGACAAGAAAGCTGGTAATAGGGAACCCAAAGTTGAGAAGGGAGAGTGTTTACATGTTGTGGGGTTGTTAACCAATGTCATAAAACAATATGTGTACTGACTGTTTAATGAGAAGCTAGTTTGTTCTGTGAAACTTCATCTAAAGTACAATTAAAAAAAAAAAGAAATATTCTACATGCTACTTTAGCGAGTAGCATCTGCTGTCTTAAAAGCTTTTGAGCAGCCATCTAAAATACATCCATTAGTCCCATCACGTTTGGAGCAAAGGAGAATGAAAAAGACGCAAGGAAAATATCAGTCCAAAGGACTAATGGACCACATGAACCACAGCCTCCACCAGCCTGAGCCCAGAAGAACTAGATGGTGCCCAGCTACCACCATTGATCAGGGATCACAACAGAGGGCTCTAGACAGAGCAGGAGAAAAATGTAGAACAAAATTCAAACTCACAAAAAAAAAAAAAAAAAGAACAGACTTACTGGTCTAACAGAGACTGAAGGGACCCCTGGAGACTATGGCCCCCAGACACCCTGCAAACTCAGAACTGAAGCCACTCCCTAAGTCTACCTTTCAGCCAAAGA
This sequence comes from Trichechus manatus latirostris, assembly GCF_000243295.1. NCBI lineage: Eukaryota > Metazoa > Chordata > Mammalia > Sirenia > Trichechidae > Trichechus > Trichechus manatus. The sequence continues at coordinate 31,053 of NW_004444082.1, forward strand.
TTAGACAGGTCCATAAGACAAACAATAATGCAAGTGAGGAATATGCTCAGTTCAGTCAAGTATAAGACACCTGTCTTGGATTAAATTGTATCCCCCAAAAATATCTGTCAACTTGGCTAGGCCATGATCTCCAGTATTGTGTGATTGTCCACCATTTTGTCATCTCCTGCAATTTTCCTATGTGTTGTAAATTGTATCACTATGATGTTAATGAGATGGATTAGGGGCAGTTATGTTGAAGAGATCTGCAAGATTAGATTATGCCTCAAGCCAATCTCTTTTGAGATATAAAAGAGAGAAGCGAGCAGAGAGACATGGAGACATCATACCACAAAGAAAGCAACACCAGGAGCAGAGCACGTCCTTTGGACCTGATGTTCCTGCGCAGAGAAGCTCCTAGACTATGGGAAGGAAGATTGATGACAAAGACCTTCTTTCAGAGCTGACAGAGGGAGAAAGCCTTCCCCTGGAGCTGGTGCCTTGAATTTGGACTTGTAGCCTACTAAACTGGGAGGGAATACGTTTCTCTTTGTTAAAGCCATCCACTTGTGGTATTTCTGTTATAGCAGCACTAGATGACTCAGACAAGACCTAATGGGCAACTCTTGCCCGAAAGCAAAGACGGGAAGGCAGGAAGGGACAGGAAACCTGGATAAATGGACACAGGGAAACCAGACTGTAAAGGGAAAGGGGGAGAGTGCTGACACATTGCCGGGATTGCAAACAATGTCACAAAACAATTTGTGTATAAATTTTTGAGTAAGAAACTAATTTGTGCTGTAAACTTTCATCTAAAACACAATAAAAAAATAAGTGTCTATTACAACCACATAGATTGTTTCCCTTGTTTTAATACACTGACCAGTATATCCATAAGATGTTGAATTTGTGTCTTACATTTCTTTCAAAAAATATTTACTAATTCATTTATAATAAACGACCGCTTCATACTGTTGTCAGGTGTTCTTTCGCATTCCCTCTCCCCACTCCTGCATCCCAGTATTTAACAAAACGTGCATACTTAACAATTTCTTTATGCCCCTACAAAAGGCATCAGGTAAAAGGAGATGAGATGAGGCTGGACAGGTAAGCAGTTTGTGAGCTATGGAGGTTGAAGGGTGGGGGCCTGGTGTGCCATGCCAGGGAAGTTAGCAATAGGGACCAATGGAGATGCTTTATTCAGGGGTTTGGCCTGATATAACTTGTGTTGTAGCCATATTATTCTGGCAGCTCTCTAGAGGACAGATTTTGGGGAGCCAAGTCTGGTAGCCAGAAAGACTGGTGTGAAGACTTGTGATGTCCACATAAGGAATGGTGAGGCCTGAACTCATAGAAGGGATGGAGACAGAGAAATAGATTTCAGGATTGTTCAGTCCTACTAGGATGTGGGATAGAGGAAGAGAGCAGAGTCAACAATAGCTTTCAGGTTCCTGGCTTGAATGACTGGGTGGATGACAGTGTCCTTAAATGAGGTAAAGAAGACTTCTTGGTTTATTAAACAAACCAATCTTTTCAGCTTTCAAAGTTGGACATGACATTAATTCTCTATAGAGCAGCTCTGTTCAATAAAAATGTAATACAAGCCACAAATGTAAGTCATATACGTAATCTTAAGTTTTTTAGTAGCTACTTTAAAATAAGTAAAAATAAACAGGTAAAATTATTTTTAATAACGTATTTTTTGTAACTCAGTATGTCTAAAATATTATCATTTAAACTTGTAACCAATATAAAATTATTAATGAGGAATTTTGCCGTTTTTTTCATACGAACTCTTTGAAATCTGGTGTGTGCTTTATAGTCACAGCACATCTCAGTTCACTCTCAGAACATAATCAAATGCTCAGTAGCCACATGTGGCTATCATATTAGACAACGCAACTATAGACTATTCCGATGGAGTCAGAGAAAAGCATTCTTTTTCATAAAAGAGCTATGTTGCTCCTAGAAATCAACTAACAAACTGAGATAAATACTAAAGTCAGCTCAGAAAGAAGCCATTCAGCTTAATGAGGATAGTGAGCTGATTATCAGATGTGACATCAACTTTGGGTTCTAACACTAAAAGTTCTATGATCTTTGGTAAAAGTCTTGTGATCTAGCTGTAACCCAGAGTGATTATAAGGTCAGAACTATGTTACAGTTTACTTTCTTTTTTAATTATTTTTTTAATTTTGTTGTTGTTGAGAATATACACAGCAAAACATCCACCAATGCAACAGTTTCTATATGTACAAATTAGTGACATCGATACATTCCTCAAATTGTGCAACCATTCTCACCCTCTTTTCTGAGTTGTTCCTCCCTCATTAACATAAACTCACTGCCCCCTAAGGTTCCTATCTAATCTTTCAAGTTGCTGTTGTCAATTTGATCCCATATAGATATTTCTTAAAAGAGCATAATGTTCATGACAGATATTTTTTACTAGCTAAGCTAAACTATTTTTTGGTTTTAAGAAGAATTCAGAGGATATCTTTGGTTTAAGGTTTAAAGATTACCTCAGGCCAATAGTTTTGGGGGTTCATCCAGACTCCATAGCTCTAGAAAACCTGAATTTCATAAGAATTTGAAATTCTGTTCTGCATTTTTCCCCTTTTGATCAGAATTCTTCTATAGAATCTTTAATCAAAATGTTGGGTAATGTTAGCCGGGCATCATCCAGTTCTTCTGATCTCATGGCAAAGAAGGCAGTTTATGGAGGCAATTATTCCGATTCCACACATTACATTTCCTCCTATTTTTGACTATCCTTCCTCCTCTGTTGCTCTAGGCTAATAGAGACCAATTGTTGTAACTTGGATGGCTACTAGCAAGCCTTTAAAACCCCAGGCACTACACAACAAACCGGGAGTTAGTATAGAAGCACTAAACATGATATTACACCAATTAACTGGGATGTTCCATGAAACCATGACCCTAAACCTCCAAACCAAGGAACAAAATCCCATGCGGTGTTCGGTTGTACATAAGTAAACCTCAGCAGATACTCTTTTTGTTTTTTTAGTCGTTATGGTAAATATGTGTATCGCATAACTTTTGCCAATTCAACTTTTTACAGGTATACAACTTACTGACAGCACTTACAATAATTGGCTGTGCAACCATACCTTCAATCAATGTTTTTTCCATCTTCTTAAACTGAAACTCAATGCTCCATAGCACTAACCCACGCTTCTTATGACCTCCTGCCCCTGGTACACTTTGCTTTTTAATATCTATAAGTCGCTGAATTAACTACTCTGTCAGTAGTAGCAGCAGCAGCAACAGTAGTAGTAATAATAGCAATAGCAGTAGTGGTAGTAGTAGTACTATAGTAGTAGAGAATATTGACTAAAATGGATATCAGAAGAGACTCTGAAACTTGCCCTTGAATGTAGAGTAGCTAAAAGAAGTGGAAGAAATGAAGACGTAAAGGAGCTGAACAGAAAATTTCTATAGAGAAGACAAAGTAAAGCATTATAATGACATTTGCAAAGACCAGGAGTTATAAAAACAAAAGGAAGAACACATTTAGCATTTCTCAAGCTGAAGAACTGAAAAAATTCAAGCCTCGAGTTGCAATATTGAAGTATTGACAGGGAAAATACTCAACGATGCAGGAAGCATCAAAAAACGTGGAAGGAATACACAGAGTCACTGTACTAAAAAGAATTGATTGATGTTCAGCCATTTCAGGAGGTAGCATATGATCAAGAACTGATAGCACTGAATGGAGAAGTCCAAGCTGCACTAAAGGTATTAGCGAAAAACAAGCCTCCAGGATTTGATGGAATACCAACTGAGATGTTTCAACAAACAAATGCAGCACTGGATGTGCACACTCTTCTATGCCAAGAAATTTGGAATACAGCTACCTGGCCAACTGACTACAAGAGATCCATATTTGTGCCCATTCCAAAGAAAGGTGACCCAAAAGAATGCAGAAATTATCAAACAATACCCTTAATATCACACACAAGTAAAATTTTGCTGAAGATCATTCAAAAGCGGATGCAGTAGTACATTGATAGGAAACTGCCAGAAATTCAAGCTGGATTCAGAAGAGGACGTGGAATGAGGGGTATCATTGTTGATGTCAGATAGATCTTGACTGAAAGCAGAGAATACCAGAAAGATATTTACCTGTGTTTTATTGACTATGCAAAGTCATTCGAACTGCGTGGATCATAACAAATTATGGATAACATTGTAAAGAATGGGAACACTTAATTATGCTCATGAGGAACCTGTACATTGATCAAGAGGTAGTCTTTTGAACAGAATAAGAGATACTGCATGGTTTAAAGTCAGGAAAGATGTGCGTCAGGGTGGTATCCTTTCACCATACTTATTCAATCTATATGCTTAGCAAATAATCCGAGAAGCTGGACTATATGAAGAAGAACGTGGCATCAGGATTGGAGAAAGACTCATTAACTCAATATGCAGATGACACAACCTTGCTTGCTGAAAGTGAAGAGGACTTGAAGCACTTACTGATGAAGGCCAAAGACTACAGCCTTCTGTATGGTTTGCACCTCAACATAAAGAAAACAAAAAATCCTCACAACTGGACCAATAGGCAACATTGTGATAAATGAAGAGAAGATTGAAGTTGTCAAGAATTTCATTTTACTTGGATCCACAATCAACACCCATGGAAGCAGCAGTCAAGAAATCAAACCAAGTATTGCTTTGGGCAAATCTGCTGCAAAAGACCTCTTTCAAGGGTTAAAAAGTAAAGGTATCATTTTGAGGACTAAGGTGCAGCATGGTATTTTCAATCTCCTCATATGCATGCAAAAGCTAGACAATGAATAAGGAAGACCAAAGAAGAATTAATGAGTTTGAATTATGGTGTTGGCAAAGAATATCAAACATACCATGGCTGGCAGAAGAACAAACAAATCTGTCTTGGAAGAAGTACAGCCAGAATGCTCCTTAGAAGCAAGGATGCCGAAACTTCGTCACGCTTACTTTGGACATGTTTTCAGGTGAGACCAGTCCTTGGAGAAGGACATCTTGCTTGGTAAAGCAGAGGGTCCGAGAAAAAGAGGAAGACCCTCAATGAGATGGGTTGACACAGTGGCTGCAACAATGGACTCAAACATATCACGATTGTGAGGATGGCAAATGACTGGGCAGCCTTTCTCTCTGTTGTGACATAGGTTCACTATGAGTAGAAACCGACTCAAAGGAACCTAACAACGATAATAACATATATGTGGGTATATATATAAGTTTATACATAATATACATATATATACATATATATAAGTTTATACCATACAATTTACAAACAATAATAAAATATTTTATACTCTTTCTCGTAAATTCCATATAGCTCATTGGTTCTCACAGAATGCTTTTGTTAGTTTTTGCTGAACCCTTGTATCTGTAGCTTACCTATGGTATAGCAATTGATGAATGAATATAGGTACCACATGAATGTCAGTTAATATTTGCATGTATGTTGACAAGTGAGACAAAAGTGAAACAATGAAGACATGTGTCAGAATGTCGCCCTTTTGTCAATAACATTAGCCACTGCTTTGCGGAACCAGAAAATAAGTTTTGAATAATGGAAAAACATTTTCTCATTTGTGCTACCCACAATGTAATAGCTACAGACACACATAACTTTTAGGTTTAATATGCATGTATACATTTTCTCCATCAGTTTTTAAAGCCTAGACCATCAACGAAACAATCAAGCCCTCACTGACAATGTTTGCTGATTCCAGTGGTGTAAATCCTCCCACCATGGCTGATTTCAAACTACCAATGTGATGTCATTGAATGCAGAACTGGGAAAAGGAGCCCAGTAGCACACTAGTCTATTGTATTTCTGCCATACAGGTACAATTGATGTAAATAATCTTAAATACATAAAAAATATCAAAATGTAGTAAAATAATTAGGGGATATTTCTTATCGTTGGTTTTAAAAACAAATTTTTTGTGACGGTGAAATGTATATAAGAGATATTTGCCATTTCAACCGTTTTTACATGTATAATTCAGTGACATTAATATGTTCTCCATGCTGTGCAGCCATCACCACTATCTGTTACCAAGTTTTTTCATCACCCTTAACAGATGCTCATACCTCCCCATTTTCTCCTTCCAGCTACCCCTGGTAACCACTAAAAAACTTTGGTCTCTATGTATTTGCATATTCTAGATATTTCATGTAAGTGAGATTCTATGGTATGTGCCCTTTTGTATATGATTTATTTCACTCAATGTAATGTTTTCAAGCTTCATCCATGTCGTAGCTTGTATCAGAACTTCTTCTCTCTTTATGGCTGAATAATATTCCACTGTATGTATGTACCGCATTTTGCTTATCCATTCATCTGTTTATGGATGTTTGGGTTGTTTTACCTTTTGGGTATTGTGAAATAAGATTGCAATACACATTGGTGCACAAATATCTGTTTGAATCTCTGCTTTCAAGCCTTTTGGGTATATACCTAGGAGTGAAATTGCTGGGTCGTATGATAATTCTATGTTTAACTTTTTGAGGAACCACCAAACTTTTTTTCACGGAGGTTGCACCATTTAACATTTCCACTAGCAATGGATGAAAGTTCCAATTTCTCCACTTCCTCCCAACACTTGTTTTCTTACAACAGCCATCCTAGTAGGGGTGAAACGATATCTCATTCTGGTTTTGATTTGCATTTCCCTAGTGACTAATGACCTTGAACATCTTCTCATGTGCTTATTGGCCATTTGTATACCTTCTTTGGTGAAATGTCTCTTCAAGTCTTTTGCTTCTTTTCTAATTGGGTTGTTTGTCTTTTTGTTGTTGAGTTGCAGGGGTTCTTTATATATTCTGGATATTAAACCTTTATCGGATATATGGTTTCCAAATCTTTTCTTCCATTCTATAGGTTGTCTCTTCGGCTTTTATCAAAGGACTTGACAAAGTCCTCTGATGGACAGAAGTTTTTACTTTTGATGAAATCCAATTTATTTATTTAGTATTTCTGTTACTTGTGCTTTTGGTGTTATATCTAAGAATCCATTGTCAAAAACTAAGTCCTGAAGCATTATTCCTATGTTTTGTTCTAAGAATTGTATAGTTTTAGTTCTTACAATTAGGTCTTTGATTCATTTTGAGTTAATTTTTGTATATGATGTGAGGTGTGTATCAAATTTTATTCTTTTCAGTCATCCCAACACCATTTGTTGAAGTCCACCAGTTTACCATAGATGTATGAGTTTATTTCTGGACTCTCAATTCTATTCCATTGATCTATATGCCTGTTAATATATCAATACCAGACTGTTTGATTACTGTAGCTTTTAGTATGTTTTGAAAATGGGAACTGTGCATCCTTCTACTTTGGTCTTCTTCTTCAAGATTATTTTGGCTATTTGGGGCCTTTTGCAATTCCATATAAATTTGAAGATTGACTTTTCCATTTCTGCAAAGAAATTTGGTGAGTATTGCATTGAATCTATAGATTACTTTGGGTAGTATTTGTCATCTTAACAATTTTAAGTCTTCCAATCCATGAACATAGAATGTCTTGCCATTTGTTTAGATCTTCTTCCATTTTTTTTGGCATCTTTTATAGTTTTCAGTGTACAAGACTTTCATGTCCCTGGTTAGATTTATTCGTAAACCAAAACCAAACCAAATCTATTGCTGTCGAGTCGATTCCAACTCATAGCAACGCTATAGGACCAAGTAGAACTGCCCTATAGAGTTTCCAAGGAGCAGTTGATGGATTCAATCTGTCCACCTTTTGGTTAGCAGCCGATCTCTTAACCACTGCACCACCAGGTATTTTATTCTTTCAGATGTTATTATAAATGGAATTATTGTCTTAATTTCCTTTTCAGATTGCTTATTGCGGGCATTCTTACCTTTGTTTTTAATATAATTTATTTAATTGTAAATTTATATAATTTAATTGTTAATAACTGCTGTTTTTAACAACTGACTCACAAAATTCCTGAAAATTTAACAATTGGTTCTTGTGAGCCAGTACAAACAAGCTCCAGTACACCATTGGCACATTGATGACTTATAAAGGAGTGAGTGTATGGAGGAAACTTATTCCATGACCTAGCTATACAGGAGATGCAAAACCACCATGAGATTGTACATCTTGAAAAGACGATAGAGGAAGGGAGCTTTAGAAGCACAAATAAGTATTGTCCATCTAGAACATTCATTAAAAAAAAAAAATCCTTCAAGTACTCCTTGCCACTCTTTACCAGCATCTTGATTTTAATCACCAGTCAGGATCCAACTAGAGGGAGGTATTTAATTTAGATTTTTATGGAGGCATCAAAAGCATTTGTTGAGAATGACTAAACCCATACTTTGTTATGTCTATGTGATTTAGCAAGCATAAAATTAACTATAAAGGAAGCAGAGTATATTTTCATACAAGTGTGTCATTCTTACTTGCTAAGAAATTGATGATAATGTGGTATTCATTGTGATTAACTGTCCTTGCTGACCCTAGCCACTTCTTCCACATGTCGCACATTGCTGCCATAACTTGAAGTCTGCTCAGTCCTGAGATGCCTGTTTCCGGCCTCTAAGTCCTGGGTATAAAGTCAGGGCCATTTCTTATGCATTTGCCCAAAACACACTCTAAGTCCTGAGCCTTGCCTTGTCTGCCCCAGTAGTGACTATGCAGCCCTTTGAGATTTTTACACCAGCGTTCTGTGTCTACAGTGTCTTTGTGCCTGTGATTTCACTAGGGAATAAGCATTCTTCTACCATCTTACTGGGCTTGTCTCTGTATCTGTTTTAAAATGTTTTAGAGGAGAATTCCTTCTTCACTAGGGTCTGTTCTGAAAACAGATTTTTCCATCAGCTGAGACATTTCCTGGGCAACACCGATAAACATAGTATATGAACCTTGCCCACCTCCCTAGCATCCAGGATCATGCTACTTCTGAATGTCACGTGGATTTTATTGAGTCACACCTCTAGCCATCCAACACTTTTTTTTGTTTTTCTTTTTTGGAATGGGATCCTGTAATGGCTTAAGATGATTTCAATATTTTTGAAAAACAAATAGACTTCAATCTGTTCCCTCTTGGCATTTGCATTTCTTGACTTATCATCTTAATATTTCTCTTCCTAAAACAGCTCCTTCAAGTTGGTGATTATTTAGAAGGCTTTTTCTTGGTTTTCTTTCAGCTCCATTATGTTTTTCTCAATTGGCATCACACTTGTGGACTGGAACATTACCTCTTCTGGCCCTAGGCTTTTTTCTATTCTCATTTTAGTCTTATTGGTCCAATTCATAAGCATAAAATGTATCTGTTCATAAAATATCCAGAATAATCTATGCAAAATTATAAGGAGGAAAACTCTTGGATTCAATGTCTCACCTTAGAACATGTATCTAGTAGATCATAAACTTTTTAAGGCAGCAACTTCATCTTGTTCATCTCCAGGCAGTGGGCTTTACATTTTGAATTAAATCATAAGTCAGATGTAAAAAAAGTGTAACTTTATTCATCTACTCCTGAACTCAATTTAGCTCTAACCTTACCACTTCAAAGTCACTCAGTCTCATCTGATTTAAAGCATTCTCTTTCAGAAATCACTTAATTCAAGATGGAAGCTCAGTCAATCAAAGTTCAGTCTCCCTCTCCTGCTTGCCCTCCCGTGGTGGGTTCTTGTCTTCTAACTAAAATCCTGAGCTTGGGTCTGGGCACAGGAGAGATTAATAGCTTCATAGGGAATGTGCTGTCCTCATCTGCTTTTCTCTTTGGGGTAGCCTCTGTCCACACTTCCCACTGCTGGTGAAGCCCCTTGTCTGCCCTGTCAGCACAGGCAATGCCCCTAGTCCACCCCTTGAATCCCGCTGGCACTGGCAGTCTCTGTGGCCTGGCCAGATCTACTATATGACTCTCAGCTTGGGCAATCACCCTGAGGCCCTCTGCAGAAGGTCATCTCGTCTCTTACTACAGTGGTTCCTCTGAATAGCTTGCTAGTCAGCTCTCTCTGGGGGACATTGCAATCTCTGTGAAGGACATGGGAAATTCTGGTTCTCCTCCGTGCTGCATAGAAACTGAAAGATTCTGGGAGGTGCAGGCCTTCTTAGGTTCTCTGCAGGATTGCCTCGCCCCAGATTTTCAGATGGGGATAGCACATAAGCTTTTCCCTCCTCAGATCCTCAAACCTGTTGCTAACCTGACCAACATCTCAGAGAGTTAGCTAGGGAGGGGATAGGTGTGACAACCTTCTCTTTCAGAGAGACCTACTTATGTATAAGTCTCTTCTCTCTTTGCCATCTCTCCCAAGCTCTTTGTACTCCTTCACCCTGAGAGTTTCCAAATCCCGTGAGGAAGCAATGCTATGCTTATCTTTAATCATAGTCTATATCCTTTCTTGTTATGGTTTAAAATCTCCATATTTAGTCTTCCAGCTTTGGTTATTGATATGAATGGGAAGTCTTTGGAATTTAGGAAACTCTCAAGTGCTGAACTCTTGTAATTGAAAGCCTGGCTTTCTCCAGTAATGTGTCTAAAATGTCCCTCAACAGCCAATTATGGAAGTCAAAAGCTGAGCATTAAAGCTTTAGTCATTTCTCTATTCCAGCTATAACAACATCTATCTGTTTCTACATCTGTAATTATACAATGTGGCTATAGTACTGTAGTCACATTAAAATGAAATTACAATACCAATGCATTCCTGTGGCTTTCTCATATGTAGGGGATCTCTAAAGTTACAGGAAAGCAGGGCCAATGGGTCTTAAAACCTGAGAAAGTGACGCAATGTGATTATGCCTGTGCAGCTGTGCAATGTAGCCCGGTTCCAATGGTGTCCAAGACAGTAGGGTGAGGCTAAATTAAATAGTAGTTGTAGTAACAAAACAGCGATTGGCAGGAGAGGGCAATTCTGACTGCTGCTCTGTCACTTGCTAGTTGTGAGTTTTTTTTTGGTGGGAGGGAGTGTGTCTTTTCATGATCCCTTCCCTTGGGGAATCACCCCTAGTGCCATTACACAGTAATATTCCAGAGGCTATGTGGTTTGGATTGGCCACACCCAGCCCTTCTGCCTTAGGGCTTGTCACATGCCACAGACCTGGCCAATTAGAGTGTGCAGTAATGGGTATTTGACCAAAGCTGGGCCACTTCCCTGGAACATCTGACAGACCTTCATAAAGAAAGTACTTTTTATTTCTTTCTGAGGAAGATGTTACCTTGGGGGGCTGCAAGTGGCCATGTCACAAAACCTGTCTGAGAGTCAAGCCAAGGAGAAGCGAGCTGAGATGTGGAAGGTGTTATTAATAGCACCATTTTTGCCTCTGTTCTAAGGCATGTCTGAAGCAAATACCACTCCTTACACTACCCAGCTAAATGTGCTTAAGCTAGTGTGAGTTGAGTCTCTTATTCTGGCAACCACAAGAATAATAACAGTAGCTAGCACTTACATAGGTCCCTGGGTGATGCAAGCAGTTTGGGATTGGCTGCTAACCAGTAACTCTGTGAAAGAAAGGCCTTGCGATCTGATTCTATAAAGTTTATAGCCAAGAAAAGCCCATGGAGCTGTTCTAGTCTGCAACAAATGGGGTAGCTATGAGTCAGAATCAACTCAGTGACAATGGTTAGCACTTACATGAAATTTTCGAGGTGGCGCGTTTTGTTTTAAGCGCTTGTAATTGAAAGCCTGCCTTTCTCCAGTAATGTGTCTGAAATGTCCCTCAACAGCCAATTATGGAAGTCAAAAGCTGAGCGTTAAAGCTTTAGTCATTTCTCTATTCCAGCTGTAACAACATCTATCTGTTGTAATTGTCACAACAATCAATGAGGCTGTTGTTGTTGTTAGGTGCAGTCGAGTTGGTTCCAACTCATAGTGACCCTATATACAACAAAATGAAACACTGCCTGGTCCTGAGCCAGCCTCACAATCATTGTTATGCTCGAGCTCATTCTTGCAGCCACTGTGTCAGTTCATCTCATTGAGGGTCTTCCTCTTTTTCGCTATCCGTCTACTTTACCAAACATGATGTCTTTCTTCAGGGACTTGTCCCTCCTGATAACATGTTCAAATAAATAAGACGAAGTCTTGCCATCCTTGCTGCTAAGAAGCACTCTGGCTGTACTTCTTCCAAGACAGATTTGTTCATATTTCTGGCAGTCCACGGTATATTCAATATTCTTCGCCAGTATCATAATTCAAAGGCATTGATTCTTCTTCAGTCTTCCTTATTCTTCTTCCAGCTTTCGCATGCATACGAGGTGATTGAAAATATCATGGCTTGGGTCAGACACACCTTATTCTTAAAGTGACACTTTGCTTTTCAACAGTTGAAAGAGGTCTTTTACAGCAGATTTGCCCAATGCAATGTCTCATTTGATTTCTTTCTTTCTTTTTTAAATTGTGCTTTAGGTGAAAGTTTACAGCTCAAGTTAATTTCTCATTTAAAAATTTATACACACGTTGTTTTATGACATTAGTTGCAATCCCCACAATGTGCCAACACACTCCCCTTTTCCACCCCAGGTTCCCTGTGTCCATTTGACCAGTTCCTGTCCCTTCCTGCCTTCTCATCTTGCTTTTGGACAGGAGCTGCCCATTTGATCTCGTGTATCTGATTGAATGAAGAAGCACATTCTTCACATGTATAATTTTTTGTTTTATAGTCCTGTCTAATCTTTGTCTTAAGAGTGGGCTTTGAGAATGGTTTCAGTTCCAGGTTAACAGTGCATCCAGAGACCATAGTTTCGGGGGTTCCTCAAATCTCTCTCAGACCATTAAGTCTGGTCTTTTTACTTGAATTTGAGTTCTGTTCTACATTTTTCTCCTGCTCTGTCTGGGACTCTCTGTTGTGTTCCCTGTCACATCAGTCATTGGTGGCAGCTGGGGGCCATCTAGTTCTTCTGGTCTCAGGTTGGTGGAGTCTCTGTTTCATTTGAACCTTTAGTCCTTTGGGCTAGTATTTTCCTTGTGTCTTTGGTTTTCTTCATTCTCCTTTGCTCCAAGTGGGATGGCACCAACTGATGCATCTTAGTTGGCCCCTCACAAGCTTTTAAGATGCCAGACATCACTCCATCGTTTGATTTCTTGATTGCTGCATCCGTGGGCATTGATTGTGGATCTAAGTAAAATGAAATCCTTGATAACTTCAATATTTTCTCCATTTATCATGATGTTGTTTATTGGTTCGGTTGTGAGGATTTTTGTTTGCTTTATGTTGAGGTGCAATACATACTGAAGGCTGTGGTCTTTGATGTTCTTCAGTCAGTGCTTCAAGTCCTCTTCACTTTTAGCAAGCAAGGTTGTGTCATCTGCATATTGCAGATTGTTAATGAGTCTTCCTCCAATCCTGATACCACTTTCATCTTCATATAGTCCAGCTTCTTGGATTATTTGCTCAGCATACAGATTGACCAGGTATGGTGAAAAGTTACAACCCTGATGCACCCCTTTCCTGATTTTAAACCATGCAGTCTCCCTTGTTCTGTTCAAATGACTACCTTTTGGTCTATGTACAGGTTCCTCGTGAGCAATTAAGTGCTCTGGAATTCCCATTCTTTGAAATGTTATCCACAATTTGTTATGATCCACACAATTTGAATGCCTTGGAATAGTCAATAAAACACACGTAAGCATTTTTCTGGTATTCTCTGTTTTCAGCCAATGTTCATCAGACATCAACAATGATATCCCTCATTCTACATCGTCTTCTGAATCCAGCTTGAATTTCTGGGAGTTCCCTGTCCATGTACTGCTGCAACCATTGTTGAATGATCTTCAGCAAAATTTTACTTGCCTGTGATATTAATGATGTTTTCGATAATTTCTGCATTCAGTTGGGTCACCTTTCTTTGGAATGGGCACATATATGGATGTCTTCCAGTTGATTGGGCAGGTAGCTGTCTTCCAAATTTCTTGACATAAATGAGCAAGAGCTTCCAGTATTGCAACTGCTTGTTGAAACATCTCAATTGGTATTCCATCAATTCCTGGAGCCTTGTTTTTCACCAATGCCTTCAGTGGAGCTTGCACTTCTTCCTTCAATACCATTGATTCTTGATCATATGCCACCTCCTGAAATGGCTGAACATTGACCAATTCTTTTTGGTACAATGACTTTGTGTATTCCTTCCATCTTCTTTTGATGTTTCCTCCATCGCTCAATATTTTGCCCGTAGAATCCTTCAATAGTGCAACTCGAGGCTTGAATTTCTTTTTCAGTTCTTTTTGCTTGAGAAATGCCTAGTATGTTCATCCCTTTCGTTTTTTTAACTCCAGGTATTTGCACATTTCGTTATAATACTTTACTGTGTCTTCTCGAGCAGCTCCTTGAAATCTTCCGTTCAGCTCTTTTACTTCATCATTTCTTCCTTTTGCTTTAGCTATTCTACATTCAAGAGTAAGTTTCAGAGTCTCTTCTGGCAACCATTTTGGTCTTTTCTTTCTCTTCTGTCTTTCTAATGACCTCTTACTTTCTTCATGTATTTCCTTGATGTCATTCCACAACTCATCTGGTCTTCGGTCGTTCGTGTTCAATGCATCAAATCTATTCTGGAGATGTTCTCCAAAGTCCAGTGGGGTATACTCAAGGTTGTACTTGGCTCTTGTGGACTTGTTCTAATTTTCTTCAGCTTCAACTTGAACTTGCATATGTGCAATTGATATTCTGTTCTGCAGTCAGCCCCTGGCCTCGTTCTGACTGATGATATTGAACTTTTCCTTCTTCTCTTTCCACAGATGTAGTCAATTTCATTCCTGTGTATTCCATCTGGTGATGTCAACGTGTATAGTCACCATTTATGTTGTTGAAAAAGGTATTTGTAATGAAGAAGTTGTTGGTTTTGCAAAATTCTATCATGTGATCTCCAGCATCATTTCTATAACCAAGGCCACATTTTCTGACAACTGTTCCTTTTTCTTTGTTTCCAACCTTCGAATTCCAGTTACCAGTAATTATCAATGCATCAATGCATGAGGTAGGTACCATTATTATCATCTCCACTTTTCAGAGAGGAAAATGGTAGCCCAGAAAGTCTAACTTGCCCAAGTCACAGACCTAGAAAGTGGTGTTGATGAGATTCAACCCAGGCTCTCTGACACCAGGGTCCAGGAACTTAAATACAACA
The DNA here is from genome assembly GCF_000243295.1 of Trichechus manatus latirostris. Taxonomy (NCBI): domain Eukaryota; kingdom Metazoa; phylum Chordata; class Mammalia; order Sirenia; family Trichechidae; genus Trichechus; species Trichechus manatus. The sequence goes on from NW_004444082.1 coordinate 46,130, forward strand.
CCATGCTACCTCTTAGTAGTCCAGACTAATATTGTGAACCCGGAAAAGTAATTTAACAAGCCTTTATAAGGCTCTTAATAAATAGTAGAGGTTGTACTATTTGTAATTATTTTACTAGTTCATCCCATTTCCTCTGTTCTGAGTGGTGCTTGATTGGGTGAAATTAAATGAGTTCATGTTTACAAATAGCTTTTGAGGCTTCTGAATGAAAGCTGGGTTCTAAGAATCAGGATAATTTTTCCCTAAAAACAAATTTTGTTCCTTTTCATAGAGAAAGAATGAAGCACATTTGGACTTGATGGCTTTGATTGTGTCTGTCCTTGTCCCCATCACATGTAGGAATAAATGGTCCCTTTAGGCTAGGCTATTTTTTGAAAATCCTCTCAATGTAACTGAAATGAAGCTGAAGATGCTGAGATACTTAAGAAAGAATTATTATAGCCTCAACTGCAGTGCCCCATAGAATCTAGAATCCCTTTGTTCTGAATTCATTTTAACTGTCAATGGTGGCAAAACGATACATTTCCTAAATTAGATGAATCCATGTTATCTACAGATCACAAATCTGATCCAAGTGAAATATAATTCTAAAGGTAATTGGTTTCGTGGCAATTTACCTTCAGGCCACTGCAGTCATTTAGCATCTATTTCTCTGATAATTTTTTCCCACAGCTTCCCTTTGCTTATTTGAATCTATTCTCTGCAGACTCAGTTCAAGCTAGCGACTTTCCTCTTCTTCCTTGATGTGTTCTCCTCCAGCTCCCAGGTAAAGAAGAATGAGCTCAGTGCATAGCACTGTGGCTGTAGCTAAGGAATGGAAAATCCACCCTAATTATCTACTTAGCTATACCATTCTGGATTCTGGGGATACAAAGGGAGCAAAATACTATTAAATTTATTCATATGTTTTCCTTTTTATATTTCCCAATATGCATTTTCTCCTATTCAGCCACAGGTTAAAATTGCTTTAGGATTGGATTCTCCAAAGGAAGGGATCATGAACAGACAAGAGAAATACAACATGGTCTCAGAACTAGCAAGTGACACAGCCGTGATCAGAATTGTCCTCTCCCTTCAACTGCAGTTTTATTAATACAGCTACTATTTAATTTAGCCTCACTCTCCTGTCTTCAACATCGTTCGAACAGGGCTGCATTGCACAACTGCATTTATTAAACACACATTTATTAACGTATGGGCATAATTTACACTGCATCATTTTCTCTAGTTTTGAGATCCATCGGCCCTGCTCTTAATACTTTTTTTTGAGAAAGCCATGGGAAGCCATCAGTATTGTAGTTTCATTTCACAGTAACTACAATACTGTAGCCACATTTACATTTGCAGATGTAGAAACTGAGAGTTGAGTGGAAGAGGGATCCTCCATTCATTAAGTTGTTGTTTAAGCCTATTGTGTACCTGATGCGACACGCAGTGTGCTAGCAGCCTCTGAGGACCGAACTAAGGATGACAGATTGGGAATGCCAGTGCTGTCAATCAAGTCTTCTTCTCTTCCTCTTCAGGGGCATGTCACTGTTAAAAGGATCCCTCAGGTATCCTGGCCTGGTTACACTAAAGCATTCATGCTTTGCAGGACTTATTTGAGCTAGATAATAATCAGTAATAACTAGGACTTCACTGAATACCGTTTCAGCTGACAAACAAATATCAGTTTCCTGCTATCTACCTATTCCTGCTCAGTTTCAAAGCATAGCTTCTGTTAACTTGGTCATTACCCTTTTTGAAGAAATATTTCTAGTTTTGGGGGCATATTAAAATGGCCTTATTAGATGACTGATGGTGGCTAGAATTTATTGAATTCCCCCTGGATATCAGCTAACAAAGTAGAAGGTAGAATAACAATCTCTTAAATGCATAGCATAAAAAAAGAAACCTATGTTTTTGAAATATTTGTGTATAATAATTTTACAAGTTATCTTTTTAAAATTCTGGTCAACAACTCTGTGTGGTAGATATTGTCATCTCATTTTACAGATGAGAAAAATAAAGTCTCAGGGAGATAAAGTACTAATGGTTCTCAGCTCTCAGTGGAAGAGACAGAGTTCAGCCCTGTGTCTATTCCTGTCTTCTTTCCTCGTAGCACTCTATCTAGTGCATAAACTTTGATTGTGGATGCAAGTTAAATAAAATCCTTGACAACTTCAATATTTTCTTCATTTATTATAAAGTTGCTTATTGATCTAGTTGTGAGGATTTATGTTTTCTTTATGTTGAGGTGTAATCCATACTGAAGGCTGTGGTCTTTGATCTCCATCAGTAAGTGCTTCAAGTCCTCTTCATTTTCAGCAAGCAAGGTTGTGTCACCTGCATATCGCAGGTTGTTAATGAGTTTTCTTCCAATCCTGATGCCTTGTTCTTCATATAGTCCAGCTTCTTGGTTTATTTGCTCAGCATACAGATTGAATAAGTATGGTGAAAAGATACAACCCTGATGCACACCTTTCCTGATTTTAAACCACGCTATATCACCTGTTCTGTTCGAACAACTGCCTCTTGGTCTATGTGCACAATTAAGTATTCTGGAATTCCTATTCTTCTCAATGTTATGCATAATTTGTTATGATCCACTTGGATCCACAATCAACACCCATGGAAGCAGCAGTCAAGAAATGAAACGACGTACCCCCTCTGGTCAAGGGAGAATGAACAAAACCATAGACACAAGAGAAAGATTAGTCCAAAGGACTAATTGACCACAGCTACCACAGCCTCTACCAAATTGAGTCCAGCACAACTAGATGGTTCCCGGCTACCACCACCAACTGCTCTGACAGGGATCACAATAGAGGGTCCCAGACAGAGCTGGGGAAAAATGTAGAACAAAATTCTAGCTCACACAAAAAGACCAGACTTACTGGCCTGACAGAGACTGGAGAAACCCCAAGAGCATGGTCCCAGGACATATCTTTTAACACAGTACTGAAGTCACTCCTGAGGGTCACCCTTCAGCCAAAGATTAGACAGGCCTATAAAACAATAACAGATAGTTCAACCATGTATATGAGACTAAATGAGCACACCAACCCAGGGGCAAGGAAGAGAAGGCAGGAGGGGACAGGAAAGCTGGACGAATGGAAACGGGGAAACCAAGGTGGAGAAGGGGAGAGGGTTGACATGTTGAGGGTTGAGCAACCAATGTCACAAAACAATATGTGTATTAATTGTTTAATGAGAAACTATAATTTGCTCTGTAAACTTTCACCTAAAGTACAATAAAAAAATAAAAAGAAGAAATCAAATGACATACTGCATTGGGCAAATCTGCTGCAAAAGATTTCTTTGAAGTGTTAAACAGTAAAGATGTCACTTGAGGACTAAGGTGCACCTGATCCAAACCATGGTTTTTTCAATTGCCTGAGAAAATGCATTCGAAATCTGGACAATGAATAAGGAAGACAGAAGAAGTGATGCCTTTGAATTATGGTATTGGTGAACAATATCGAATATACCAGGGACTGCCAGAAGAACAAAAAAATCTGTCTCAGAAGAGGTACAACCAGAATACTCTTTAGAAGCAAGGATAGCGAGACTTTGTCTCATATAATTTGGATATGTTATCAGAAGGGACCAGTCGCTGAAGAAGGACATCATGCTTGGTAAAGCAGACGAACAGTGAAAAAAGAGGAAGAGCCCCAATGAGATGGATTGACGCAGTGGCTGCAACAATGGGCTCAAACATATTGTTTTAGTCATCTAGCACTGCTCTAACAAAAATACCACAAGTGGATGGCTTTAACAAAGAGAAGTTTGTTCTCTCAGAGTCCAGTAGGCTACAAGTCCAAATTCAGGGTGTCAGCTCCAGAGGAACGCTTTCTCTGTTGTCTCTGGAGAATGGTCTGTATCATCAATCTTCCCTTGGTCTGGGAGCTTCTCTGCCCAGGAACCTCAGGTCCAAAGGACTCACTCTGCTCCTGGCACTGCTTTCTTGGTGGTATGAGGTTCCCATGTATCTCTGCTCACTTCTCTCTTTTGTATCTCAAAAGAGATTGGCTTAAGACACTATCCAATCTTGTAGACATCATCAGTATAACCTCGTCATAGTGATAGAGTTTACAGCACATAAGGAGATCACATATAACCTCATCATAATGATAGAGTTTAAATATATAAGGAAATCACATCAGATTACACAATCACACAGTACTGGGAATCATGACGTAGCCACGTTGACAGATACTTTTGCGGGACACAGTTCAATCCACGACACATATCAAGGATTATGAGGATGGCTCAGGACCAGGCAGTGTTTCATTCTGTTGTACTTAGGGTCACTATGAGTCGGAACCGACTTGGAGGCACCTAATAACAACAACAACATTGCATAAACTTCCTTTAACATTATACTTTCAACATCTTCAGACTCAGATGACTCAGGTCAGGTCACTTGACTAGTATTGAGTAACGGAGTTTGAGCCATATTTGAGAACTAAGTTAGCCAACTTCGATTTGAACCTTCCTCTTCTCATCACAGAGGCACTGATGATTCAGCGGTACAGTTCTCACCTTCCGTGCCAGAGAACTGGATCTGATTCTCCGCCAAGGCACCTTATGTGCAGCCACCACCTGTGTCTCAGGGGTGAATTGAGCGTTGCTATGATACCAAACAGGTTTCAGAGGAGCTTTCAGACTAAGATGAAGATGATTTTCAGACTTCTGAAAATCAGCCAATGAAAACACTATGGATCACAAGGATCATGGGGATAGTGTAGGACCAGGCAATGTTTTGCTCTGTTGTCCATGGAGTTGCCATGAGTCGGACACCTGCTCAGTGTCAGCTAACAACAATAACATTCTCATCACTAAATCACAGGTCCATTTGATTTGTAAACTGCACTAGGAAATAAAACCAAACCAGTTGCCATTCAGTTGATTTCAACTCGTGGCAACCCCACATGTTAGAGTAAAATTGTATTCCACGGGTTTTTTAATGGCTGAGTTTTCAGAAGTAGATTGCCAGGCCTTTCTTCCCAGGCACCTTTGGGTGGACTCTAACCTCCAACCTTTCAGTTAGCAGCCAAGCACACTGATGGATAGATAACGCCTTCTTTTCTCAGAGACACATCTAGGCAAAACTGCAAGGTAAGTAATAGTTTATTCATTGTACTCTTTATTCAGTTCTTCATTTTGCTCTTTGCAAACCCTCTCCCAGATCTTGGAAATATTTGTCATCCATGTCTTGAATGTGCCTCCTGGCCGGGGCTTTCGGGCTGCACTGAAGACATTGACAAGAATCAAGGCTCCAGGAATTGATGGAATACCAACTGAGATGCTTCAACAAATGGATGCAGTGCTGAAGACACTCATTTGTCTATGCCAAGAAAATTGGAAGACAGCTACCTGGTCAACTGACTGGAAGAGATCTATATTTGTTCCCACTCCAAAGAAAGGTGATTCAACAGAATGCAGACATTATTGAACAATATCATTAATATCACACACAATTAAAATTTTGCTGAAGATAATTCAAAAACGGTTGCAGCAGTACATCGACAGGGAACAGCCAGAAATTCAAGCTGGATCAGATGAGGATGTGGAAGCAGAGATAACATTGCTGATGTCAGATGGATCTTGGCTGAAAGCAGAGAATACAAGAAACAATATCAGAAACCTGTGTTTTATTGACTATGCAAATGCATTCAACTGTGTGGATCATAACAAATTATGGATAACGTTGCAAGGAATGGGAATTCCGGAACACTTAACTGTGCTCATGAGGAACCTGTACATAGACCAAAGGCAGTCGTTCAGACAGAACAAGGAGACACAGAGCGGTTAAAATCAGGCAAAGTGTGTGTCAGGGTTGTGTCCTTTCACGATACGTATTCATTCTGTATGCTGAGCAAGTAATCTGAGAAGCTGGGCTGTATGAAGAAGAATGTAGCATCAGGACTGGAGGAAGACTCATTAACAACCTGTGATATGCAGATGACGCAACTTTGCTTGTTAAGAGTGAAGAGGACTTGAAGCACTTACTGATGAAGATCAAAGACCACAGCCTTCGGTATGGATTACACCTCAACATAAAGAAAACAAAAATCCTCACAACTGGGCCAATAAGCAGCATCATGAGAAACGGAGAAAAGATTGAAGTTGTCAAGGATTTCATTTTACTTGGATCCATAATCAATGCTCATGGAAGCAGCAGTCAAGAAATCAAATGACATATTGCATTGGGCAAATCTGCTGCAAAAGGCCTCTTTCAAGTGGTAAAAAGCAAAGATGTCACTTTGAGGACTAAGGTGAGCCTGACCCAAGCCATGGTGTTTTCAATCATCTCATATGCATGCGAAAGCTGGACAATGAATAAGGAAGACCAAAGAAGAACTGATGCCTTTGAATTATGGTGTTGGTGAAGAATATTGACTATTGATTGGGCAGTGTTTCGTTCCGCTTTACACAGGGCCACTATGAGTCGGAACCAACTTGGCAGCACCTAACCACAACTGCCTTCTTGAGGCTGTATCAGATCTTGCTCTAGTGAACACTGCCCATTTGTTGTCCCCTCGGCCTCCATTGCTGCTACCTAATAGCACCCAGAGGTCAGTTTAGGGAATGGCCTCCCTCATAGCGTGTCATCTTAGAGTTTGCTTCAACATGACAGAAGTCAACAGGTCCCTGAAGGCCACGTCAGCTTTTGTTCTTTAGCTTTTACCTTCATTCCTGTGATATTCCCCAGATCGTTCTTAAATACCCTTCCATGTTTTAATTAATCGGTAATGTTTCTGTCGTTTGCAACCAGAGAAATTTCATAACAAATCCTCCCTCCAGCTCGGAGGCCCTGGGTTCTGCATCCCTCCCCGGGCTTCTCCCTGCCCTGATCTCCCCACACAGACTCAGTGGGAACCTAGTGTGTAGCCTCCATCACCTTCCAGGTCAGGTGGCCTGGGCCACCCAGCTAACTGCTAACCAAGCAGGCCACTCATCTGTCATGAGGAGCTAACAGCAGAAAGAGGTGATCGCCAGGACCCTTTGTCCAGCTTCTCCTCCGAGAAGCCTCTGTGATTCTCTAAGAGAAGCTGCTCCTCAAAGCTATTTAAAATGGCTTTTGTGTTAGGATTCTATCTGGGGCCAAGCATTTGGTCATTTCTATTTTGCTTTCTTCTTTCCCGGGCTCCTGTGTACACTTTTCTCCAAAAAAGGTTTGGAAGCCCAGGAGACGTTGGTCAGAAGAGCTGCACAAAGCCAGAGGGAATTACCTAAAAACCCAAGTCGGTCCTGCTACAGCCCTGTTTAAAACCTTCAGTGGATTCCCCATCTGAACCTTAAATTCCTCGCATGGCACTCAGACCCTGTCAGGCCAGCCCTCTGGCTGTTCCTCTAGCTTCATTCATCTCCAGCATTCTCTCCTCTACACCTGTTCCTCTAGTAAAGCTAAACTGAATGTGCTTCTTTGTACATACCACGTCGTTTCTTTTCTCTGTGCCCTTTTTTTCAGTCTATTACCTCTGTCTGCAATGCCCTTCTCATCCCGCCAGCCACGCACAGCTACTCCTGAGCTAGCCAATTCTCATTCACCTTTTAACACCCATCTCAAGCATTGCCTCTTCTAAGAAGCCCTACCCTGCAACCCTACCCCTTGCAGAGGCTAGCTTACTCTGTGCTTTCAAACTCTTATTCATCTTTTTATCCCTGGGGCTTATCATTGTAGGAATAATGAAGGATTGTGGGTCCTTGGAATGAATTAATGGATGGAAGGATGGATGAAAGAATGAATAAAACCTTACTGTAATTGCAAAACATGGCCCTGCAGAAAATATTCCATAATACAAGTCTTTTTTGACCAAAAAGCTTCATGTCTATGGCTTGTCTAGTTCCCTCCCCCACCCTGCCTGGGCCTGTTAGGAGTGATTCATGCCCAATCAATATTGTTCAATTTATTTGTAGAAGTCACTTACGTGACTCAGTTATATCCTTCTCATAAATAACACAAGTCTTAACCTAGCTGACAGGCTCATGGTGACATAGTCAGCCTAACCCATTTACCAAGTTGACCACTAAAGCAAACAGCAATTGTTGAGGGAAACAGACTTTGGTTTCTCTTCAGAAATTGGTGGTAAGAAAGCAGCATGGAGAACCAAATCAGTCCGAGAGCACTCAGGAAATAAAATCGCATCCTTTAATTAATGCCGATAGATTCTGAAAAATATTTCAGAGTAGCTATCAAGATTCATCAGCTGACTCTGATGAAAAGTTCACAACTACCTTTTTAAATACTTGTCTAATTACAGTATGTCTTCTTTATAATGCAATTTTGTGTTCATTCTCCCTAATTTTACCCAATCTTTCCAGAAGAGTCTGGGGCAATGGCGAATGTACGGAAGGTAGGATTTCAGCAGAATAAGCATGTCCCCTGAGGTAGGTAAGAACTGTGCCTTCTTTTCCTGCAATGTAGGGCCAATGAGTATGTCACTGCAAACCCTCCTGCTAGTCAGCGGCTTCAGGGCCTCGGGCAGCTGTTTTCCTGGCTGTTACTCAGTGATCACCCCAGCAGCAGTTTTGCCAGAGAAGCAGCCAAGGCTGCAAGCGCCGCTTTTCTCTTGTCTGTGCTATGGTCTTCCATACATACGCTGTGTGCCTCGCTCTCCTGATGGGTTGACGATGTTAGAGTAGCTCATAGGTGATGACACTTACTGCTAGTGTCACCTGGGGAACTGTGCTTGGGAGACTTTCCAGGTAAGTTTTGTTATGCGGATTGAGTTTGACTCATTTCTTAAGAAAGGGCGTGGAAAGCCTTTACAATCAGAAGGTCCAGATTATTTACTTTTTTTTTTCTCTTTTTAAATTTTATTTATTTTGATGTTGTTGAGAATATATACAGCAAAACATGTGTCTCCATGTACCATTTAGTGGCATTGATTAGTGGCGTTCTTCCAGGTGTGCACCCATTCTCACCCGCCTTTTCTGAGTTGTTCCTCCCCATTAACATAAACTCTTTGCCCCCTAAAGTTCCTATCTCATCTTTTAAGTTACTATTGTCAATTTGATCCCATATAGATCGTTCTTAAAAGAGCATAATGCTCAAAGCAGACATTTTTTACTAGTTAAACTAAATGATTGGTTTTAAAAAGGTTTCAGGGAATATTTTTGGTTTAAGTTTTTTTTTTTTTCCCCGCCTTGTGTTGTCATTAGCAAAATCTGTCCTATATTCTTTTATTTTTTATTTTACTTTAGATGAAGCTTTACAGAGCAAATTAGCTTCTCATTAAATAATTCGTACACATATTGTTCTGTGGCATTGGTTGCCAATCCCACCACATGTCAACCTTCTCCCTTCTAGACCTTAGGTTCCCTGTTAACCAGCTTTCCTGGATCCTCCTGCGTTCTTGTTCTTGCCCCTGGGCAGCTGTGCCCCTTTAGTCTCGTTTTGTTTCATAGGCCTGTCTAATCTTTGGCTGAAGGGTAAACCTCAGTAGTGACTTCATTACTGAGCTCAAAGGGTGTCCGGGGGCCATACTCTCGGGGTTTCTCCAGTCTCTGTCAGACCAGAAAGTCTGGTATTTCTTTTTTTTTCTTTGTGAGTTAGAATTTTGTTCTACATTTTTCTCTAGCTCAGTCCAGGACCCTCTGTTGTGATCCCTGTCAGAGCAGTCGGTTGTGGTAGCCAGGCACCACCTAGTCGTACTGGACTCAGTCTGGTGGAGGCTGTAGTATTTGTGGTCCATCAGTCATTTGCACTCATCTTTCCCTTGTCTTTTTCCTTTTTTCCATTCTCCCTTGCTCCAGATGGGGTGAGATCAGTGGAGATTTTAAGACCCCAGACACTACTCACCAAAGTAGAATGTAGAACACTTTCTTTGTAAACTGTATTATGCCAATTGAACTAAATGTTTCCCGAGACCATGGTCCCCACGGTCCTTGGCCCAGTAATTCGGTCCCTCAGGGAGTTTAGATGTGTCTATGGAGCTTCCATGACCTTGTCTTGGACAAGTTGTGCTGGCTTCCCCAGTATTGTGTACAGTCTTACCCTTCGCCAAAGTTACCACTTATCCACTGTCTATTTAGTGTTTTTCCATCCCCACCCCTAACCCTCCCTCATAACCATCAAAGATTGTTTCTTTTTGTGTATAAACCTTTTCATGAGTTTTTACAGTAGTGATCTCATACAATATTTGCCCTTCTGTAATTAACTTATTTCACACAGCGTAATGCCCTCCAGATTCATCCACGTTGTGAGATGCTTCCAGATTCATCATTGTTCTTTATTGTTGCATAGCATTCCATTGTGTGTATGTACCAGAGTTTGTTTATCCATTCATCTGTCGATGGGCATCTAGGTGGTTTCCATCTTTTCGCTATTGTGAACAATGCTACAATGAACATGGGTGTGTATATGTCTATTCATGAGACCGCTCTTATTTCTCTAGGATATATTCCCAGGAGTGGGATTGTTGGATCATACGGTATTTCTATTTCTAGCTTTTTAAGGAAGCACCATATCGTTTTCCAAAATGGTTGTCCCATTTTGCATTCCCACCAGCGATGCATAAGAGTTCAACTCTCCTACAGCCTCTCCAATATTTATTTTCTGTTTTTTTTTTTTTTTTTTGATTCATGCCAGTAATGCCAGGGTAAGATGTTGTCTCATTGTGGTTTTAATTTGCATTTCTCCAATGGCTAGTGACTGCAAGCATTTCCTCATATGTCTGTTAGCTGCTCGAATGTCTTCTTTGGTGAAGTGTCTGTCCATATCTTTGCCCACTTTTGACTGGATTATTTGTCTTTTTGTGGTAGAGGTGTTGGATTTTCCTGTAGATTTTAGAGATTAGAACTTCGTAGGATTTGTCACAATCAAAATTTTTTTCCCAGTCTACCTTTTTACTCTTTTGGTGAAGTCTTTTGATGAGCATAAGTGTTTAATTTTTAGAAGATCCCAGTTCTCTAGCTTACCTTCTGGAGTTTGTGCATTGTTAGTTCTGGTTTGTATCCCGTTAATGCCATGTGTTAGGACCTCTAGTGTTCATCCTATTTTTTCTTCTATGAATTCTATAGTTTTTGGCTTTATATTTAGGTCTCTTATCCATTTTCAATTAGTTTTTGTGTATAGTGTGAGGTATGGGTCCTATTTCATTTTTTTGCAGATGGACAGCACTATTTGTTAAAAAAGACTGTCTTTCCCCATTTGATGGACTTTGGGCCCTTTTTGAAGATTAGGTGACCGTAGGTGGATGGATTTACATCTGGGTTCTCAATTCTGTTCCATTGGTCAATGTATCTGTTGTTGTACAAGCACCAGGCTGTTTTGACTATCGTGGCTGTATAGTAGGTTCTGAAGTCAGGCAGTGCGAGTCCTCCTACTTTATTCTTCTTCTTCAGTAGTGCTTTACTTATCCAGCGCCTTTTCCCTTTCCATATAAAGTTAATGATTAGTTTTTCCGTCTCTTTAAAGAATGCTGCTGGTATTTGGATCAGGATTGCATTGCATTTGTAGATTGCTCTGGGTAGAACTGACATTTTAACAATGTTGAGTCTACCTATCCATGAGCATGGTATGTTTCTCCATTTACGTAGATCCCTTTGAGTTTCTTGCAGTAGTGTTTTGTAGTTTCCTTTGTATAGGTCTTTTACATCGCTGGTTGGATTTATTCCCAAGTATTTTATTTTTTTAGGGGCTGTTATAAATGGCATTGTATACAATTTCCTTTTCATTGTTCTCCTTATTGGTGTATAGGAAGCCAATTGATTTTTGTATATTTATCTTATCTCCTGCTACTCTGCTGAATCTTTCTATTAGTTCCAGTAGTTTTCTCATGGAGTCTTTAGGGTTTTCTATGTATAGTATCATATCATACACAAATAGGACAATTTTACTTCTTTGTTACCAATTTGGATGCCCTTTATTTCTTTTTCTTGCCTTACTGTTCTAGCTAGGACTCCCAATACAATGTTAAATAGGAGTGGTGGTAAATGGCATCCTTGTCTTCTTCCAGTTCTCAAGGGGAATATTTTCAGCCTCTCTCCATTAAGAATGATGTTGGCTGTTGGTTTTGTATAGATACCCTTTATTAGGTTGAGGAATTTCCCTTCTATACCTATTTTACTGAGAGTTTTTATCAGGAATGGGTGTTGGACTTTGTTGAACGTCTTTTCTGCATCAGTTGAGATGATCATGTGATTCTTTTATTTATGTGGTGGATTATATTGATTGATTTTCTAATGCTGAACCATCCTTGCATACCTGGTATGAATCCCACTTGGTCATGGTATATTATTTTTTTGATATGATGCTGAATTCTGTTGGTTAGGATTTTGTTGAGAATTTTTGCATCTATATTCATGAGAGATATTGGTTTGTAATTTTCTTTCTTTTTTTTTTTGTTTTTGGTGTCTTTGCCTGGTTTTGGTATCAGGGTTATGCTGGTTTCTTAGAATGAATTCACAAGCGTTGCTTCCTTTTCTATGTTCCAAAATAGTTTGAGTAGTACCGGTGTAAGCTCTTCTCTGAATGTTTAGTAGAATTCTCCAGTGAAGCCATCTGGGCCAGGGCTTTGTTCTGCTGGGAGGTTTTTTTTTTTTAAATTATTTTTCAATCTCTTCTCTTGTTACAGGTCTGTTCAGATTCTCAACTTCAGTTTGTGTTTGTTTGAGTAGGTAGTGCATTTCTAGAAATTTATCCATTTCCTCTAGGTTTTCAAATTTGTTGGAGTATAGTTTTTCATAGTACTCTGTTATGATCATTTTATTTCAGTTGGGTCTGTGCAATGTCCCCCATTTCATTTCTTATTTTGGTTATTTGCATCCTCTCCTGTTTTTCTGTTGCCAGTTTGGCCAGTGGTTTGTCGATTTTGTTGATCCTTTCAAAGAACCAACATTTGGTTTTGTGGATTCTTTCTATTCTCTATTTCACTTATTTCTGCTCTGATCTTTATTATATCCTTTCTTCTGGTGGCTGTGGGCTTCTTTTGCTGTTCTCTTTCTATTTGTTCGAGTTGTGTAGCTAATATTTTGATTTTGTCCCTTTATTCTTTTTTTTGGATGTGTGCATCTATTGCTATAAATTGACCTCTGAGGACTGCCTTTGCTGTGTCCCAAAGGTTTTGGTATGATGCGTTTTCATTCTTGTTTGATTCTAGGCATTTTTTTATTCCATCTCTGATTTCTTCTATTACCCAGTGGTTTTTAAGCAGGGTGTTATTCAGTTCCCACACATTTGATTTTTTTTCCTTGATCTTCCAGTTTTTAATTTCTACTTTTATGGCATTGTGATCCAAGAAGATGCTTTGTATTATCTCAATGCTTTGCATTTTTTTGAGGGTTGCTTTGTGGCCTAAGATATGGTCTATTCTGGATAATGATCCATGTGCATTAGAAAAGAATGTGTACTTTACAGCTGTTAAGTGGAGTGTTCTATATATGTCTATGAGGTCAAGATGGTTGATTGTGGTCTTTAGATCTTCTGTATCTTTCCCGAGTTTCTTTCTAGATATTCTGTCCTTCACAGAGCATGTGTACTGAGGTCTCCTATATTACTGAACTGTCCATTTCTCTTGTCTGTGCTGTTAGAGTTTGTTTTATGTATTTTGGAGCCCTGTCATTAGATGCATAGATATTTATTATGGTTATGTCATCATGGCGGATTGTCCCTTTAAACATTATATAATGTCTTTCTTTGTCTTTTATGGTGGATTTTCCCTTAAAGTCTGTTTTATCTTAGTATTGCCACTCTGCTCTTTTTTGGTTGCTATTTACTTCATATATTTTTTCCATCCTTTGATTTTTAGTATATTTATGTCTTTGTTTCTAAGGTCTGTCTCTTGTAGACAGCATATTGATGGGTCCTGTTTTTTATCACTCTCTGTCTCTTTACGGGTGCATTTAGGCCATTTATGTTCAGCGTAATTATTGACAAGTGTGAGTTTACTGCTGTCATTTTGTAGTGCTGATGCTTTCTTTGTTCCTGTTACTCTCCTGTGCTGAATTCCTTTTGTTTGTGGAATTTTTTCATTTCTTTCATTTTTGTAAGTTTTGTGTTTCCTGAGACTTTACGTTTTTCTTCTTTATTTTGATGAGTAGTTTGTTAACTTTCTCTGTGGTTACCCTGAAATTTACTCTTCTCTTCCTAAGTTTGAACTGGTCTTTTATTACTTGGTATCGCCGTGACTTCTCCATTTCAGAGTTCTATACCTACACCATTTATTCCCTCTTTTATCATTCTGAAATTGTTGTCATTTACAGATTAACCTCTCTGGTTTCCTGTTGTGAATTTTTTTAGTTTTGTTTTATCTTTGAGAGTTCATTACCTAGGTTGGTATCTGGATAATGTGGTCTTGTGTCGTAGATTCAGGCCATCTTCTGATGTTGTTGGCTCTCTAACTGAAGGACTCCCTTTAATAATTCTTGTAAATTTGGTTTGGTTTTTACACATTCTCTTAATTTGTTTATCTGGAAATGCCTTAATTTCACCATCATACTTCAGTGAGAGTTTTGCAGGATATATTATTCTTGGTTGGTAATTTTTTTCTTTCAAGGTTTTACATGTGTCAACCCACTGCCTCCTTCCCTGCATGGTTTCTGCTAAGTAATCAGAGCTTAGTCTTATTGTTTCCCTTCTGTATATATGTGACTTTTCATTTTTCTCCCACGGCTCTCAGGATTTTTTCTTTGTCTTTGGTTTTAGGGAGTGTGATTATGATATGCCTTGTTGATTTTCTTTTGGGGTCTATCCTATATGGGTTTCGTTGAGCTTCTTGGATGGTCAGCTTTTTATCTTTCATGATATTAGGGAAGTTTTCTGTCAGCAATTCTTCAGTGATCCTCTCTGTGTTTTCCAATTTCTTCCCCTGTTCTGGAACTCTGATCACTTGGAAATTTTTGTTTTTGATTTTATCCCACATCATTCTCAGGGTTTCTTCATTTTCCTTCATTCTTTTTTCTGATTTTTCCTCAAACAAAGTGGTATCCAAATTTTTGTCTTTAATTTAGCTGATCCTGTCTTCCATTGTTTCAAACCTGCTCCTTAAACCTTCTATAACACTGTCCATTTATGAAATCTTGTTGTTTATCTTTTGGATTTCTAATTGTAGTTTTTGTATGATTTCTAGTTGTGAGTTCACTTTCACATTTTGTTCCTGTATTATTTTCCTGAATTCTTCCATTGTTTTGTCTGTCTTTTCCATGATTTTGTCTATATCTTCCATAATTTTGTCTATTTTTTCCTCATTGTTGTCTGCTTTTTCCTTCATCTCTTGGATATCCCCGAATATTACAGATTTGAATTCCTATCAGGTAGTTCCAGTGCCTTTTTTCCTACTGGAAGGTCATCTGGTGTTTTATTTTGGATGCCTACTGGAACCATCCTGTCCTGTTTTTGTAAATGTTTTGATATTTCTGCTGTCTTTGGGACATTCAGTGACATTCATTATTTTCTTTGTTTATGGATTGTAGATTTGTTTATTTGGTCCTGCTTTTTTGTTTTACTTGGTTATGTTTGAGCAGGCAGACAGCGAATTCTTTGTTGTTTGCTCATCTGTGGGCATGATACTTCTCATAACCCTGCATTTTGATCAAAGATTCTTCTATGGAATCACTAAGGCACCATCTAGTTCTTCTGGTCTCATGGCAAAGAAGGCAGTTGTTCATGGGGGCAATTAGCCACACATTGCATATCCTTGTTCTATTCCTGACTTTCGTTCTTCCTCTGTTTCTCCAGGGAAATAAAGATCAATTGTTGTACGTTGCACGGCTGCTTGAAAGCTTCTGAGACTCCAGGCACTACACAAAAAACTGGGAGGTAGAATAGAAGCACTAAACACGTTATTAGCCCAATTAACTGGGGTGTCCCATGAAACCATGATCCTAAACCTCCTAA
This sequence comes from Trichechus manatus latirostris, assembly GCF_000243295.1. Taxonomy (NCBI): domain Eukaryota; kingdom Metazoa; phylum Chordata; class Mammalia; order Sirenia; family Trichechidae; genus Trichechus; species Trichechus manatus. Next base: position 61,956 of record NW_004444082.1, read on the forward strand.
CCAAGGACCCAAATCCCATAAGAATTTTGGTTGTACATAAGCAGCCTAAGCTGCTACTCCTTTTTTTTTGTGATTGTTGTAAATATATCTATCACACAACTTTGCCAATTCAGCTTTGTACAGGTGTACAACTTATTGACAGCAATTATAATAATTGGGTATGCAACACTATCCTTAATCAGTGAAACATTTCCATCACCATTAACTCCCTCTTTCCCCTTCCCTCCCGCTCCTGGTAACCACTAATAAACTTTGTTCTCTATACATTTACCTTCTCTTGTCTTTTTATATAAGTGAGGTCATACAATATTTGTCCTTTTGATTGACATATTTCACTCTGCATAATGTCTTCCAGTTCCATCCATATTGTGGAATGTGTCAAGACTTCATTTCTCCTATTGGCTGAGTAGTATTCCATTGAATGTGTGTACCACATTTTGTCATCCATTCATCTGTTGATGGACATTTAGGTTGTTTCCACCTTTTGGCTGTTGTGAATAGTGTTGCAATGAACATGGGTGTGCAAGTCAGGTTAATTGTGCTCAAATGTTGCCTCCAGGAAGGCTGAAGTAGAGGATGGAAGACAGGGGATAGGGAAAAAGAGAGACAGGAGCTAACACCTATTGAGCATCTGTGACATGTTGGCATTATGAGACGTGCTCTAGAGATGATATCTCATTTAATCTTCCCATCGACTAGCTGAGGAGGTATTATTGATCCCCACTTTTGAAATTAGGAAACTGAAACAGAGATAAATTAAAATAGCATAGCCAGTAAGTAGCAAATTCATAATTCAAACTCAACGCTCTGACCCTCCAAACTCTGCTCTTTTGCTCTGCCACTGTGCCTCCTCTGTTTATTTGGAATGTGCTGTGTCTGCACCTGTGATCACGTATTTACTACTTTCCAAAACCTTGGGTACTCTCTGACAAATTTACAAGCCAGGATGAAATACTGAATGAGCCATCAACACATTCTAACAGCAGTTAGTGAAAATGATTTTGTATATATGTACAATAAGAAACATGTAATTTTGAACTGCTTTAGTATTGGGTGTTGAATATACATATAATTCCTTCTTCATTTATTATTCTTGTCATTATTGTATGCTAGCAATAACTATCTTCCAGTATGCAGAATAGATTTATGAAAAGTTACCACAAAGAAACATAAACTAAATCCCACCCACTTCATTATGCTGTGTTAGGAGAAACATGTTTTTAATCGCAGCAAATTTTCTGTGAAAGAGAACCTGGCTTTAAGAATCTGGGTTCTGGAGCCAGACTCCCTGGGTTTGAGTTCAGTGTAGCCACTCCTAGCCTGGGTGACTTTGGGCAAGTTAATGCAGTCAGTTTCTTCAGCTGTAAAATGAAGATGTTCCTAGTAATATTTACCTCGCTGTGAGGTTGTTGTGAGCGGTTGGTGAGTTGAGGTCCTGACGCCTAGAACAGACCCTGACACATTGCAGGTGCTCAGTAAATGTGGGCTCTGTTACCTATGTGACCTGCAAAGAAGCAGGTCTCACCTAGCGGCGGGCTCGGGGTTCCTGTTCTGCCTGTGGCAGTGCTGGGCTGACACCCCAGTCTCCAACTCTCAGCCTGGTGCTGGGTGCTTCGGGGACACCCAGAGCAGTACAACCCAGGAGGCTAAATTTCCCTCTGCCTTTGCCCTGATGCCAAATCAACGGACGAAGTTATTTTCTGTGCTCTAACTGCCGACTGTCGGGGCAAGCTCATCAACCCGGCTTTACAGAGGCAGAAACTTTCCGGGGCCCCGTTGCTCAGGTGCCGAGGCAGCTGTCACAGTCTTGTCCTCCCTATCCCCCAGCCTAGCGGCCCAACATTTTTTGGAATGCAAAAAATGTTAATAGACTCGACAAGGTCCGCAGTCCTATATCTACAATTCTGAAGCCCAGAAAGCTCTTAAAACCAAAAACTTTTTTGTAACTCGTTTGACAACAAAATCTATTCAGACCTGAACTTATCTGATGGTAAAACTCCTGAACTGACATGAGGCTGTCTATAGTTTTATTTATCCCCCATAGTTTGAGTATCCATACAGTTTATTGCAGAAATATTAACGCTTCTGCTTACAGGATACTGCCTCAGGTCTCAGTGGGAATGTGTACCAGTCAGGTGTTGGTAGAAAAGAGATGGTGAACTCAACCAGGTAAATGAGGAAGTTTACAATGGTGTGGGTGGGGTTAAGGGACAAAGCAGGGATGATGCAGGAGGGCTGAGGGAGGAGTTTCTTTCATGCACCAGGAGCTGTTACCCAGATCTGAAGGGCTCAGTGAAGACAGCGGCTACCGGGACCTGTAGATAGCATAGGAGAGGGCTGCAGTCAGGAGGCCTTAGGTAGAAAGAACCAACCCGCAGCACCCCAGCAGAGAAGAAGTCTCGGGAAAAAATACCCCAACTCACCTTCCCCTGCCCTCTAGATCTCTGCTGTTGCCTCTCTTTGATCACACCCCACCTGAAGCCACAGGCAAGGGAGCTCATAGGTGCAGACTGTAAGGTGAGCCTCCCAGGACACCGAACAGGGTAGTGAGGGTGGGAAGGGAGTCAGGGGGCAAAAGGAAAGTATCCTGCACAGAGTGTCCTATACTGTCTGATATACGCACTGTACCAGCTTTCTGAAACCTGAAAACCCGAGAATGCTTTAAAAGAGTTGTATTTTACTAATGTCAACACTCATGCATACATCTGAAAATTATCAATACTTATATGTGACACACAATTTCCACCTTGCAGTATTAGCTCTCATTACCGTATAGATTTATGAGCCATTTATAATAATTCCCTGGCTATACTGAAAAGCTGCAGCTACTGTACTGAACTATCTCATTTGTTGATTCATTCATTGATTCATTCCGCAAATATTCCTGCCTGAATGTCTACTTGGCAAAATACTATGGGCTCTGAGCACAAAGGCAAAAATAGGCCACTAGCCCTGCTAATAGCTTACAGTTTGGTTAAGGACACGAAATTTGTTGGAGAAATATTAACACAACGTTCGTTTAGCAAATGGACTTCATCTACCAGGTATCCCGCTGCCTGGGGTTTAGAGAAGGGCTTTGTCTTAGTCATCTAGTGCTGCTGTAACAGAAACACAACAGGTGGGTGGCTTTAACAAAGAGAAATTTATTTTCTCACAGTCTAATAGGCTGCAAGTCCAAATTCAGAGCGTCAGCTCCAGGGGAAGGCTTTCTCTCTCTGTTGGCTCTGGAGGAAGGTCCTTGTGATGCATCAGTCTTCCCTTGGTCTGGGAGCATCTCAGCACAGGAACTTCAGGTCCAAAGGACGCGCTCAGCTCCGGGCACTGCTTTCTTGGTAGTATGAGGTTCCTGTGTGTAACTGCTTGCTTCTCTCTTTTATACCTCAAAAGAGATCGGCTTAAGACACTGTCTAATCTTATAGACCTCATCCGTATAACTGCCGCTAATCCATCTTATTATATCCTAGTGATAGAGTTTACAACACATAAGGAAATCACATCAGATTACAAAATGGTAGACAATCGTACATACGTGGAATCATGACCCAGCCAAGTTGACAGATATTTTTGGGGGACACAGTTCAATCCATGACAGGCTTCACGGCCACATCTGGGCTCTGTGGAAGAGATGGCTGTGCTCTGTCAGCAGTGTGACCTGGCACAGAAGTGGACAGTGTGCACAGGGCACACTTTTGCTGGTTGTGCTTTAATTACATGGCTGAATGAAATGTAATTATTCGTTATAACGGAGGTAAGGGCGATTTCCGCAGGAGGCAGAAGGAGGGGTTACTCTGACTTTGGACCACCTGAGAAGACCTCACAGAGGCAGACAGAGGGTTCATAAGGACTTCAGACAGGAACATGGCTGGCAGGAGCAAAGGCACAGTAAGAGGGTGTGGAGGTCTGGTCTGAGTGGCCATGGGTCTTGGGAGTGATGAAGCAGTACCCGTTACCAAACCCATTGGCCGTCGAGTCAATTCTGACTCATAGCCACTCTATAGGACAGAGTAGAACTGCCCCATAGAGTTTCCAAGGAGCAGCTGGTGGATTTGAACTGCTGACCCTTTGGTTAGCAGCCAAGCTCTTAACCAGATTGTGAAGCCATACTAAGGAGCTTGGACTTTTTTTTTTGTAACAAGTGAGGGTTCTTGAGAAGGAGAGGGCTTATGTTTTAGGAAAATCACTCTACCAGCATTTTGCAAGGGGGTCTCACGAGGCAGGAGTTCCAGAAATCTACCGTCAAGGAACAGTTGTTATCATCTGGGCAAGAGATGGTGATAGCGAGAATAGAAACTTCGGCAGTGGGACTACAAAGGATGACGAGCAGACATTTGAGGAAGAAAAAACAGATTTGATAAGCAGTTGGAGGGAAGAATCAAAACTGGTATCTGAAGTGTGAATATCCCAGAGGAGGAGGAGGGCTGCTGAGCTGGTATCAGGAAGCAGGACTGCGAGGTTGGACATCTCAAGGAAGGGTTCTCCCGAGATATCTACAAGGAGGTGTCCTGTAGGTATGTGAAATGTAAATGTATGGTTCGGGAAAAAAAATGCCGGAAAGAAATTCCAAGCCCAGAAGAACTTCCGTTACTACAATCCTTACGGTAATTCCAAAATTCAAAAAGCTGTAAAAACTACAAGCCTTTTTGTAAGTTTGGCACCAAAACTTTTTTTGCGACAAAACCTTACATGCACAAACGCGAGGCTATTTGTAGACTTTATTTATCCCACTTAGGGTCAATACTCGTTCTTTTTGCCACAGAAATGTTAGTATGTTCGAATATAGGATACTGACCCAAATTGTACTAGGCAGAGGGTGCTTTATATTCTATGGTGTATAAAGCATTTAGCTTTCTAAAGATTAAAAAAGTCATGAATTCTGAAACACACGTGGCCCCAAGGTTTTAAATGCAACACTGTGGACATGTATCAATACCTTTATTTCACATTTTACGAAAGTAATCTCTTAGTTTTGATGCATTTGGCACTAAACGCAGCAGGTAAACAGATGCCTATTTTAATCTGAAATTTTTGGAGAATGAAGAAGCATTCTTTATAGGTCGCTTCTCCACACACAAAGGAGCCCTGGCGATGCAGTGGTTAAGCACTTGGCTGCTAACGGAAGATTGGTGGTTTGAATCCACTAGCTGGAGAAATATGCAGCAGTCTGCTTCTGTAAAGATTACAGCCTTGGAAACCCTATGGGGCAGTTCCACTCTGTCCTATAGGGTCACTATGAATTAGAATCGACTTGATGGCAGTGGGTTTGGTGTTTTCTTTTTCTTTTTTTCCACACCCTGATGCTTAGTACAGTTTTCATATAACTGGGGTAACAGTACTACCTACCTCATTAAAAAAACAAAAACCAAACCCACTACTGAGAACTCGGACTCGTAGTGACCCCAATAGGGTTTCCAAGGCTGTCAGTCTCTACAGAAGCAGACTGCCACATCTTTCTCCTGCACAGCGCTGGTGGTTTTGAACCGCTGACCTTTCAGTTAGCAGTCAATTGCTTTAACCACCGTACCACCGGGTTGTTTAAAAAGCTAATGCACAGGTGCACCAGATAATAAGCATTTTAGTAAATGTTAGTTATTATTCTCTCACCTCTTTAATCAACAAAACATTCTTTAAAAGCATTTTGGATGAAAATGTGCTTCGCATGCTTGCCTAGCCTCTGAAAGTGCAGTGAAAGCAAATTCCCACTTCTTGACCCGTGTGAAGGAAACAGCAGAAAGGACCGACGTTCAAGAACCTAGCCCGTGCTTTCTACGTTTAGCCTCATAAGAGGATTATTTTTCCCCCCTATTTCACAGATGAAGAAACTGAGACCCCGCGACATTAAGTAATGTGACCTTGGTTACGAAGCCCCCACGTCAATTCCAACCCACAGCTGCCCCATAGGGTTTCCAAGGAGCAGCTGGTGGATTCAAACTGCCAACCTTCTGGTTAGTAGCTATATCACTAAACCAGGGCGCCACCAGGGTTCCAGTCGCAAAGCCAGTCAGGGGCAAACTAACCTGTCTTCCCACCGTGTACCAGACAGCAAGTAAAACGTGTTGTCAGCGTGTGAGAGAGTCAGTGTGTGCCTCTTTCTAGCAACTTTCGGGTTCCCTTTTAATAGCTTGTAAAAAATCTTGGTTTTCCAATCTGTGCTATTAGTCTGTCTAGGTAAAGGCCTGTACTCCAAACTCCAAGTTCCTAATTACGCCCCTTTTTCCCTGCCTCCCAGCAGCCCTCTCCCTTCCAAAACCAAGCACGCAGCCCATAATAATCCAGTCTAATTTGCAGACCAGCTGGAAATCCTGCGCGTTCACCTGATCACAAGTGGGGGCAGTCAAGGGCTGCGGCGAGGTGGGAGAGTGTGGCGGCGTGAGGACGCGGGCGCTCCAGGAAATGCAGGTGATTGGAACGTGACGAGGTAAAGAGCCATCCAAGCCAGCTCGTCAGCTTCTCCTGTGCATGCTTTCAGAGGGTCGCATCTTCTCCCTTCCTCCCAGCCGCACACCGGGACCCGTCCCCGGCGCGGCTCCCCACGCAGGGAGGCTTTCCCTCCTCGGGGGGCCGCAGGAAGCGCCCCTAAGTCCCGTCCGGGGGCGGGAGGGAAGGACGCAGAGGAAGCGCAGTAAACAAAGCGAGCCCGAGCCTCCCCGAGGCGCCGAGCTGCGGGGGCCGGCTTCCTGGACCCCGGGTCCCTCCCCCGCGGGCAGTGGGTGTTCCCGG